>NC_056725.1:123671882-123756882 GCF_019279795.1 Protopterus annectens | reverse complement strand
ATATATATATATATATATATATATATATATATATATATATATATATGTATAGCTATGTATAGCTAGTCTTTTGTTTATAAGTGTAACATACACCAGGATGCTTATGTCATTGCTAAGATTTAATGAGACATTGTGAGCAGACAACTGGTTATAGCTCATAATATCTTTAGAAGTTTCCAGGAAAATGTGTAATATATTTTCAGTTCAACTTAACTAATGCTCGTAAAAGCTCCTATTTTTAAATCATATATTTTATTTATTTAATAACTAGGTAAGTGGGTTAGTCCAAGGACTCTTTTCAGCCACAACTTAAACCAGAGGTAATGTGAATACAAATGAAAATGTCACCACACTGCATCTTGATATAGACAAATGTGACCATTAATAGGTACTAGGCAGTCACAAACTGAGATGGAATTTGATCATAGTTCAGATCGAGCAGAAAGTACACTGGACAATTAGCAGACATCATCATCATCTTCTTTCTGCTGTTACCGTTAGGGATCGCCACAGTGGATCACCTGTTTCCATTTCTTCCTGTCTTCTGCATCTTGCTCTGTCACACCAACCACCTGCATGTCCTCTCTCACCACATCCATAAACCTTATCTTAGGCCTTCCTCTTTTCCTGTTACCAGGTAGATTCATCCTTAGCATCTTTTTCCCAATATACTCCACATCCCTTCTCAGCACATGTCCAAACCAACGTAATCTTGCCTCTCTGGCTTTGTCTCCAAACCTTCCAACCTGGGCTGACCCTCTAATATACTTATTCCTAATCCTGTCCACCCTTGTCACACCCAGTGCAAATCTTAACATCTTTAACTCTGCCACATCCAGCTCAAACTACTGCCTTTTTGTCAATGCCACTGTCTCCAACCCATATAACATAGCTGGTCTCACTACCCTCTTGTAGACCTTCCCTTTCACTCTTACAGGTATTCGTCTGTCACAAATCACTCCTGACACTCTTCTCCACCCACTCCATCCTGCCTGTACTCTCTTCTTCACTTCTCTTCCGCACTCACCGTTACTCTGAACTATTGACCCCAAGTATTTAAACTCATCCACCTTCACCACCTCTACTCCTTGCATCCTCACCATTCCTCTATCCTCCCTCTCATTCACACACATATATTCTGTCTTAGTCCTGGTGACCTTCATTCCTCTTCTCTCTAGAGCATATCTCCATCTCTCCAGGGTCTCCTCCACCTGTTCCCTACTCTCACTACAGATCACAATGTCATCTGCAAACATCATAGTCCATGGGGACTCCTGTCTGATCTCGTCTATCAACCTGTCCATCACCATTGCAAGTAAGAAAGGTCTCAGAGCTGATCCTTGATGTAACCCCACCTCCACCTTAAACGCATCCATCACTCCCACCGCAGACCTCACCACTGTCACACTACCCTCGTACGTATCCTGTACCACTCTTAGATACTTCTCTGACACTCCTGACTTCCTCATACAATACCACAACTCCTCTCTGGGCACCCTGTCATATGCTTTCTCCAAGTCTACAAAAACACAATGCAACTCCTTCTGACATTCTCTGTACTTCTCCATCAACACTCTCAGAGCAAACATTGCATCTGTAGTGCTCTTTCCTGGCATGAAACCATACTGCTGTTCACTAATCATCACATCTCTTCTTAATCTAGCTTCCACTACTCTTTCCCATAACTTCATGCTGTGACTGATCAATTTAATCCCTCTGTAGTTACTGCAGCTCTGTACATCACCCTTATTCCTAAAAATCGGTACCAAAACACCTTTTCTCCATTCCTCAGGCATCCTCTCACTTTCCAAGATTTCATGAAACAATCTGGTTAATAACTCCACTGCCATTTCACCTAAACACCTCCATGCTTCCACAGTTATGTCATCTGGGCCAACAGCCTTTCCATTCTTCATTCTCTTCATAGCTCTCCTTACTTCCTCCTTGCTAATCCATTGTACTTCATGATTCACTATCCCTATATCATCCAACCTTCTCTCCCTCTCATTCTCTTCATTCATCAACCCATCAAAGTACTCTTTCCATCTCCTCAACACACTCTCCTCGCTTGTATGTTTCCCTCATTATCCTTTATCACCCTTACCTGCTGCACATCTTTCCTAGCTCAGTCCCTCTGTCTAGCCAATTGGTACAGGTCCTTTTCTCCCTCCTTAGTGTCCAACCTTTCATACAACTCTCTATATGCCTTATCCTTAGCCTTCGCCACCTCTCTCTTTGCCATGCACCTCATCTCCTTATACTCCTGTCTACTTTCTTCATCTCTCTGACAATCCCACTTCTTCTTTGCCAACCTCTTTGCCTGTATACTCTTCTGTACTTCTTCATTCCATCACCATGTCTCCTTGTTGTCCTTCCTCTGTCCCGATGTGATACCAAGCACCTTCCTAGCAGTCTCCCTTACTAGCTCTGCTGTAGCTACCCAGCTATTTGGTAACTCTTCATTGCCACCCAGTACCTGTTTTAACTCATCCCTGAACTTCACCTCACAATTACTCTTTTTCAATTTCCACCATTTGATCCTTGGTGCTGCCCTCACACTCCTCCTCCTCTTCTTGATCACCAACGTCATCCTACAAACCACCATCTTATGCTGCCTAACTACACTTTCTCCGGCCACCACTTTACAGTCTCCAATCTCCTTCAAACTGACAAAGTCAAAGTGACAAAAGACAAACTATACCAAATCATTAGCAAAACATAGTACATGCTAGATATTAGAGGAAAATCTATCAGGTGCAGTGGTAAAACAGTCTTATAAGGGGGAGAGATATTGCTAAAAAATACAGGGAAACTATATACCAATGGGTCAGCTGGGTACACAGCCTAACTGGTGATTCAGACAAAGCACTTTGATTATAGTCTTCAAAGTTTAGCTTTGCTCCTCCTAGATTTGCTATCTTTCCCAATTAGCTTTGATCTGATTAAGATTGCATACACTCTTAAATAAAATAACTAAACCTATATAAATTTTCATTATTAGTAAGTGTTTGACAGTAGGTACTTGAGAGCCTTTTGTTCTAAAAAACAAAAACAAATAAGAAAACAATCCATTTTCTGACCCTGTGCTATGACGTTTAAAGGCTACTGCTACAGTCTTTACAGATTTCTAATTATAAAATGGACATCTGCATTTGGATTGACTGTGTTCTCCACCTGTCCTATTACACACTTCAGAAAAGTGCTGCACATTTTACATTTAAAGTATAAGGTACATATCTGTTTTATTTGTACAGCATCATAGCTGGTACAGTGACTAAAGTTTTGTCATAAAGTTTTTGCTCATTAAATGTCTCCAAAGGGGGGGGGGGGGTTAAGTAATTCCCTGCTCATCCTTAGCAACACACCATGGCATCAGATCTTTTTTTTCCACTGGCGTTATCCAGTCCATGTACTGTAGTTTTATGACATATGTAGTCTGTACCTCTATTGAGCTGTTTTACATTGAAAATGAAAGGCATTTGACTTTCCATGTCTGGGCAGTAAAGTCTGTGACTTGGAATGTTGACCCAGTTTTACTTTTACATGGTGCTGTAATGTTTACAAATGTCACACACAGACTCACAATACACGTATACTGCCATCTGGTACAAAATATGATCCACAAACTTATAGTCCCTGCCCCTTCTCTCAACTACTTTGTCTCTGTAAAACAAGATCTTTTATCTCATACTCAGCTACCTATCGAGAGCGTTTCCATGTCTGTAGGTCTGTATGCCTTCCCTGGACCCAATGGGTGGTGTAATAGCATTTGTGGTTTATACTAGTGCTTGCTTCAGCTTGCCTGACTTGTATCCTTTTCTGTATGTGGAAAACTGTCATTTGAACATGAAGAAAAATGTTTGCAATGTTTGAAGCATATGTTTCCTTCACTGGTCCGTAGGCTTATAGGTGAGTACTAAGCTAATGACTACAAGGGCCTTTTTAATCTAAGCAATGCATCACAATTCGATAACAGTTCTGATACCCCTGATAAGTGTTAGCAGAGGCTTTGGAGATGAAACATTTACAGACTGTGTGTCCATTAAAGACAGAAGTGCCAAACCAGGGATGAATTTCCTGTTCCCCATCCAGTTGTCCAAGTTACAATTGAATTGGGTTAGGGAGGAATTCTGCTTCACATGGATGGGGAGTCTGGAATTCTGCTTCACATGGATGGGGAGTCTGTTCCACAGAATGGGTAGTCACTGGGATGCATATCTGTCTCTCTAGCAGGTCCTAGTAATGTCACAGGCAAGGTTTAAGGAATCATAACAAGGAGTCCATGAAACAAAGCCTTCTAATGAGATGGTATCGATACCCTTGTTTTCCAACATTTTAGAGGCTACTTTGGCATTTATTGTTGCTTTTAATTCACTTTATTACTTATTAGGGATGATGTTATTAATTGATTCCTGCCTGGCATGCAATTGATGTTGCACTGAGTGGCCGTTTCCCATTATATTACATTATGTGCTCCAGGAGAAATGGAGTAGACAATTCAGGTAGTGGCTTAATTCCAAGTATTCCCCTTAAAGCTTACACAGTGCAGAATTCTTCCACAAACTACTTACCTGTACCCACCATGTTGCTGATTGAACACCCTTGAACTGAGGCGCTCTCCTCTACATTAATCTGTCATTAGTATAATTACAGCTGTGTGATCAATACTTTTTATATTTATTTGTTTATTTATTAAGTAGGTAAACCCACTGGGTCAAATGCCCCTTTTAAGGGGTGAACTGAGATCTTTGGCTAATTAGCTGACTTGGCCGGTGACATACTTTACAGGTGTTCTTGGACAGCGTTAGCTCTTGTGCTGAGTACAGTAGTCATTGGTTGTTATGCCTGACCTTTACCTTTGATAACAGTTAGATTGGTAATTTTCTGCACCAGTGCTTGTCTGATTCTGCAATAAAAGTGACATCAGCAGTTAGAAAAGTCCTGGCATCATTCCAACATACTGTATGTTGTCATATATGTGCAGTTTCACTTGTATGCTGCTTCTGTAAGACCTTTTGACCTCATTCCTTTGAAGCATCATGCCTGGTGATGTCATTTGAAGCAAAAGGGATTTGCTGTCAGCAAATCTAGTGTGCAAGTATTCTTGCCTTCTGTGTTTAACTACCTGCTGCTTTAGTGTCTGTACACTAATGGAATGCAGTGCCTTTCTTCCAGCCAACTTGATATATCCTGTCCTCAGTCATTCTGCCATGGTAAACCTGCTTTATCACTTTGCTGTCATTTGTTCCATTACTGTTTCAAATGGGTAGGATGCCTGAGGTTTTCATTCAAGATCTGTGTGAGAAATCTCTGAAGCTGTATGTCAAGTGCAGTTCATATTCCAGAGTTTCAGAAAGAATAAATATCTGATGCCCCATTTTAACCCTGTGTGATCCCCAGTAATTTCCTTATATTTGTAAATTTACAGAGATTGTTCTGAACATTTTCTTTTCGTATTATTCCCTGGATCTTGAGGACATCTTTGATCATTTTCACACATTCATCCAGCTAAACATTCATTGCAGTAAAACACATTGGGAAAATAATTGTAAGCTATATTTGGACTATGCCTTCTGTCCTATACCCAGCCACAAGTATTCAGCAAATAGTGATACAGTGGTGACAGCAGTGGTAGAGTTGAACCAGATGGATGGCTCCATGATGCATCCTGCAGTGTGGAAGCCCAACAGTCCAAGAATCTGATTTTAAAGGCTTGGTTGACCTTTGCCATCTCAGTGAGGAAATCAAATTAGACCTCATTCCTCCTTTGTTAGTTTTTAAGTTTGGTGGAATTTAATTCAAATCCTGAAAGGAATCTTCTCTGGCTGGTCATTTGTGTTTCATTAATGGCATCATGCCCATGATTTTCTTTTATACTTGGGATAAATATTATTTATTTCATCAAGACTTTGGGATAGAATTGGAGGAGATTGCTAAGGATCTTGCTTCCCTAAAAGAGGTATAAACATATCCACTGATGACTACTTCCAGGGCATCAATGGCTACTGCAAAATGTCCAAAGACTGAAAAACAACAAGTGTAGTACCCTGGGATAGGGGTGAGAGGTTGTGGAGAATAGGAGAAAGAATCCCAGACGCTACTGGCCTGTTACTATTTGGCCTGCAGTAGTACCAGTGTAGGTCAGTGACAGAATCCTGAAAGAAAGACCAAGTGGTTTCCTAGAGCTTATAAATCTCCAGGACTACATCCAAGATGAGTTCATAGAGAAATTAAGCTGTTAGTTAAACAATTCAGTTTTATGACTGACTGACTGACTAGAGAATTTGCAAGAGAGTACTAGTTGTTATGATCTTTAATCTAGTCCCCTCATGCAGCTCATAGGAAAAGAAGAATGGCTGGAGATATAATCAAGATTTGTTTTACTGTATGGTTGAATAGTAGGGCACAGTTGAATAATGTCAGTAATATGAATGGGTCAGCTGTGGCTTCAGCACTCCTCAGTGTGTTTGATTCAGACATATCTGAGGGCATTTAGAGCACATTTAGCTTATTTGCTCAAGATTCAAATTTGGGTGCAGCAGGGCAGGATAAGGGAAGAGTCTGAGCAGTGATTTGGAAAGGTTGACCAAGTGACTGAAAGGTGGCATTAAGGTTCATTGCAGAAAAATGCAAAATACTGTAGCTGTGCTACAGAAAACCTGCTGAGAAGTATCAGTTTGGTGGGGTGGAGCTTATGACAATACTATAGGAAAAGGTTGACCTTACTTGGATTGTGCCACCAGGAGGCAACTGATAGGTCAGTGGCAGCAGCCAGAGGAATATCGGTGTTTATTTCTAGGAAGATAAACTGATGATGTAAGGAGGCAATGCTCAGTCTCTACCATGTCCTGGTCAGGTTACATTTTAAGTACTGTGTACACTTTTGGAGGTCATTTAAGGAGAGGGATATTAGGCTGCTTTGAGATGTTCAGAGGAAATCCTCTAGAATATTGTGTGAGATGGAGGGAAAACAATATGAGCAGACACTAGAGAAGGTACAGGTTTTCTCATCAAAGACCAAAGGAGATACGGATAACATAAAATGGGTGCAAGGATCCATGTGAGGAAGATGTGAGGGGACTATTTCAAACAGGAAGGATGCACAAAGGCATTGGAAGGCATTTAGCAGATTGTAGGAATCAGCTTCCCCTGGATTTACAGCAGTAGTTCTTCACAAAGAAGGTTATGGGCCCATGGAATTAATTACTGGAATAGATTGTGATGATGGAATGTACAGAGATGCTCTTGAAGTCATGGGGCAGGTGGAGAAGGGATGAGGTGGAAGACAGGGATGAAGAGGGCATAGAACGTTTAATGACATTTAAGGACAGATGGTATAGACTTACTGCCTTCTTTTGACATAAAGCAAAGGCAGTTTAATACTCAGAATCCTGCTTTTATGCTGATGTTCAGTAACTTTTTTTCTAAATATGCTTGATTCTTGATAATATACTATGTTCTATTTTAGTAGGTTATTTCCTACAATGTACACTTCAGTATGTTGATGTACTCAGTACAAATATTTAAAATTAATTACTGAATGTAACAGTCTATGTAGGACTTAGATAAGTAAATTTATTGTCCCTTTTATTTTTTCGCTTTGCTTCATGTTTTCTGACTTTGCATGTAACTGCACATCTTTTAAAAAAGCATCTTCTTTACATTTAAAATAATAAATTGGTATGATGGAAATAGTATGCATTAGTTATGCTGGTTTCTTTTATCACATTTTAAAAAGTCTAACAATACTCCAGGAACAGACTGGCTCCTTTATTGCTGATACTATGAAAACAGAGTAACAGCCCCTTTATCCTGCCATACATTGAGACCTTACTTTTAGTATCATGTTGAAGTCAGACTTGAACCTGTGCAGCTTGCTTCTAAATACTGATAATTCAGCATAGTAAGAAATGCTTCAGTTTTATACATATGAAGTATGTATCCTGCCACAGACTGTATGGATTCAGCTTGCCATTTTCAGTGATGTAATGCACTTTCCTAGTACTTTATAAATAATTCAAAATTACTATCTGCAGATGAGCTGCTCCCACACCCTCAGTCTCATACATGCCAGTTTCCAACACATACAGTTAATTTACAACATAAATACACAAGTCATCCAACAAAAAGTTACCACACCAAGATGTTAAAAACACTCTGAGTGAAAGTCCTGCCATGGCTTAAACATGTCCTGCGTATGTTAACGCAATCACTCACACTTGACCCAGGCGTTGCTTAGAGCCATTTAAATTAATCTATGAAGACTGCACTTTGTTTTTTCGGTTGCCTTTTCTTGAGGAGTTGAATGAGTTGCAGCGCTTTGCTTTGACTGGAGAAGATAGGATTTATGGTGAGTTTATATAGCGATTTTGAGATAGATTTAAGCCTTGGCTAGGTATAAAGCAAGATTTGTGCTTTTGTTGGTGGGCAGTTGTACATAAAGCAAGACTATATCTTTGTGTTGAGGAGAAGAAATTGCAATGCTTGTAGACGATGGCAGGTACTGTGGCTTTGCCAGATCAGCAATTGATTCTCTCCCTGAATGGTACTGTTGTGTCTGAGTTGTCAATGATTCATTGTTGAAGATTGGTGATTTGTGTTTGAGTAAATCTGAGTCCTGGAGAGATGTTTTTATTTTTTTTTATATGTGCTTGAAAACTCTGGAGTAGTAATTAGTATCTGGGGATGATTGCAGTTGGGATGGTTGATTGTGTTTAGTTTGGAAATGAGAAAGCAGGAAAACAAAATTCCCAAGACTGTTTAGAAGTGAAGCTTTTTAGTGCTTGAAAACGCTTACAAGCTGACCTAATTTTTTTTAGTTAACTTGTCCCTGAGTTTTGATTCTGTTTAGGGTTGCTATAGTTACAAGTAACTAAGCCAATGATTGGCTGTTACATTTTCTTAGGGGAACTGGGGAATTCAGCTAAAACATGTTTGCGAAGGTTTTCAGACATCCAGGTACCACTATGAAGTGCCCTAATATAAAATGTTTATAAAATCATGTTGTAATACTTGTAAATTTTACTTTATTTAATTAACCATACACAGTCGATATAAGATAAGGAAGTACATTATTTTCTTGTAGGATCTATACATCTTATAAGTTCTGCCTCTTATAGTACTGAATAAACTGTTCATATTCAAGTCTTTTATGTTTGCATAGATCTTTGAGTGGATAATATGGTTTCTATATATTTGTACTGTATTTATTTATACATTGGAGTGGTACAGACAGTAATTTGTGATTATCCAGATAGTGTGTTTACTCAAGCTAACATTAAATGGATATATAGAACCCAAAATGTTTTAACTTCTTACACATGACATGACTTCCTTTACTTAGTAGAGGATAATCTAGGAAATATGCTAATACACTTAATGAAAAGATTGACATTTGATACTCTAAACAACTGACAAATAGTTTTCATATTTAAATCACTCAATTTCTAATGAATATATATATCTATTACGCAGTGTTTAAGGTACACCACTGGTTATAACTCATAACAGACAGAGATTTTTCAAATGTAGACTTAGATGTAACTGACTATGTTATATATGTTTTATTGAGTATCCCATGGTAATGACACATTTCAAATATCAATAGTCCTACACTACTAAACAACATTGACTACTAATGTATGATGAAACCTTTTTTAACCGAAATTTGACATCTGTGGGGTGTCATCTTTCAGCAACGTCTTGGCTTATCAGCCTCCTATGCTACTGTTTGAAAATTGTGAAAAATTGATGTGGAAAGTTAAGTTATATTGTGTAGATTTAAGAGTTATTTATGTAAATAATTTAAGTAGTTTGTTGCATGTGACAGTCATATAAACTAGGCTCACATATGCCTATATACACATACGCACTAATAATAACATGCATATTTGCAGTTGCACAGGATTTCTTTGTTTATCATATAGGTGCATAGGTTGGTACTGGGCTATCTGCCCGAAGACATATATTAGCCCAGCCACGTTGTGTGGTATTCACCGCCCCTTTAGTAGTTCCTTAGACCCTTGTACTAGCAGCTAGTACCCTTGGCCCCTATCTAGTTGTGCTGTTGGTGTGATCCCCGATGTGAACTTTCTGTTACCCATCCACTCATCAAGGTTCCTCTTGAAGAGTGATAGTGAGGGCCTCTGTCTTATGTAAATCGGGACCCTGTTCCATAGTAAGGGAAGTCTCTGCAAAGGGAATCTATCCCTCCAGCGTGTTCTATTCATTGTTGTGTTGAGGTTTATATCCCTAGCGTGTGTAGCTCGAGTAGATTTGGTTTTGCTAAGATGGAGCATGTTCAACAATTCTGGGTTGGACATGGCTCTGTACGTTAGACAGAGATCACCTCTGAGAAAGCGGTATGCAACAGAGAACAGTCTTAGCTTTTTCAATCGTGCTGCATAGGGCAACTGTTTGAGGCCAGTAATCCTCTTGGTTAGGTACCTCTGTGGTCTCTCCAGCTGCTGGAGATGTCTAGCCAGGTACATTCCAATTGGTGCATTGTACTCAATAATGGGTCTGATGAGGGAAGAGTAGAGGGGCACCATTACATCCTTAGATCTTGATGCAAACTCTTTTGTGATCAGATGGGTCACATAGAAGGATTTTCTAACTACTTTGGCAATGTGGTTATCAAAGGAAAGCTGACTATCTACTTGGGTCCCTAGATCCCTTATTTCTCCTTCAGATTTTAGGGGATTACCTCCTATGTTGTAGTTTGCGCGTACTCTGTTTTTTCCAAAGGGGATTACTACGCATTTTTTTGCATTTAGCTTGAGACCATGGCTTTGACACCATGCATCAGTCTCATTTAGACCCTTCTGGAGGATCTCCATGCCAGCCGGAGACTCTATTATAGCACCTAGTTTGCAGTCGTCTGCAAACTTAGTCAGCCACAGCCCTTCCGTGCTTGCCTGTACTTCTGAGAAGTATATGCCAAACAGGAGGGTCCCCAGGACAGAGCCCTGAGGCACACCACTCATTACTGGTCTGGATTCGGACATAGATCCCACTACTCTTACTTTATGGGATCTGTCTGAGAGCCAGTTTGCGATCCATCTTGTGACCTAAGGGTTTATGCCCAGGCTGGTGAGCTTATCAATAATACCTGAATGGGGAATGGTGTCAAATGCTTTAGCAAGGTCAAGGTAAGCTGTGTGTACCTCCTTTCCCTTATCTATAGCCTGAGTAACTGTCTCAAAGAAATCCGCCAGGTTCAGGAGGCATGATCTGCCCTTGAAGCCGAACTGTGTGGGGTCCAGCAACTGGAGGTTCCCAATCTCTCCATTTATGAGTTCCATAATGATTCACTCCATAGCCTTACAGATCAGACTAGTCAGGCTTATTGGTCGGTAGTTCCCAGGGTCAGTTGTGGCCCCACCCTTGTGTAGCGGGACCACCATTGCCGTGTGCCATTCTATGGGCACATATCCTGTGGAGAGGCTGAGACTGAACAGGGTATTAAGATGCGGGGTTAATTCCTTTTGGAGCTCATGTATGATACAGCCTGGGACACCATCTGGTCCCATGGAGGCAGTGTTTTTAGCTTTAGATAGAGCCTTGTTAACCAACGTATCAGTAATAATTGGACTTACACAATCCCCTGGAATGGTAATAGGCCCTGTAGGTGGTGAGGGCGGGGGGGGGGGTATTTGCACTGAACATGTCAGCCAAGATGTTCAATGTTCAATTCAATGATTGAACAAAGATTATTATAGTAATTTAATAATTTCAGTAATATGAAAAGAAAACACTGAGGAAGCAGTCATACCTATACTACTTCTGATATATTTTGATTCACATTAATAAGGTTATTGGATCCTTACTAATATAAGTTAATATAAGAATGTACTTACACTTTCTTATGGGAAACTCTTATACTGTATATATTTAATATGTAAAGAGATGAGAAGCATTAAATGCTTTACCAAATTTGTTTAATAGTTAATCCAGTTCAGAAACACATGTTGTGTTGCTTTTGTTCATAATGGTTGAAGACTTACCACTAAGTTAAATGTCCATCAAACAAAAATATCTTTGAGTATATAGGTTAACTTATGAAAATAAATGTACAATATTATTAGAAAATAGTTATAAGTTAAATGTTTATTTTCACAATTTTTTTGAACCAGAAAAAAATCAAGATCTAATCTTTTTTTCTTTGTATATGAGTTATATAATAGAGTAGCTATTTGTATACCATTAATTAATTTGATATAACAGTTTATTATTGACACAAACTACTTTAATGTAGGAAATTTCACATCCTGATAAGATGGATAATAAAATAATACACGTCATATTATTCACAAATTAGTCTCCTTTAATAATTACTGATTTCTTATGGAGCTCAGAAGAAATGGGAAAGTTAGGAAGGTTAGCCTAACAGATTTATCTTTATCTGCTGGGCTAGGAATGATTTTCATTCCATGTCTAGTAGGGATTAAAGACTACATCAGTTGAATATCAGTAAAAACTTATTATTTAAATCATGTTTTACTTTCAATAAGCCTGACTTAAGCTTTTTTTCTATTTTTATTCTTGAAAGAAACATTTTTGACTAAGATAGTTGGTACTTTTCAAATTATTATAGAATTAAAACTAGATAAGGAGACTAATATATTAAACATAATAACAATAAACCTTTGTTTTAAAGTAATCTGACATGGACTTAACTTTGCTATCTTTGAATACTAATGGCTTAAATAATTAAAATAAGAGATCTAATGTATTAAAATAACTTAAATTAAATAGAGCCCAAGTAATCCTTTTTACAAGAAACACATTTTAAAATGAATGATAACTTTGTTTGGAACCCTAGTGATTATATAATTCTAACCTATTCCTCTTATAAATCAAAGACCAGGGGGGTGGCTTATGGAAAAAGAATTGTCTAAGACCTGAAATTATATACAAACATGTAGATAATGATGGGTTATAGCTATTGTTATATTGAAATTTAATAACAGAATGTGGACATTAGTAAACATATTGGTTTCCTGGTATTGGGGTGGAAACAGTTAAGAAACTCTTAGACCGCATTATAAAAATTTCTAAAGGTAACAGAATAATAGGGGGAGATTTTAATTGTATCACTGACACCTCTGAAACTTCAAACAAGAAATCCCCATGTTTATCATCTACCCCAGAACTTTTGAAAAAATGTACTGAGTCCTTTAATTTAACAGATACTTATAGCTCTATAGAAACAGATTTTTTATTATTTTCTCATCAAGATTATAGATTTGGTAACCAAACCAGAATAGATAAAATATATGTTTCCCAAGATCTTTATTCAAAAATCTTATCCTTCTCAATAATTCCGTGCCCTTTCTCATATCATAATTCTCTTGTCCTAAGTATTCAAATAGATTTTAGACTGTTAACATTTACTTCCAGGATTCCGTCATATATTACAAAAATTAAAGAATTTAAGCAATGGTTAAGCACTGAACTCCAACTCTTTCAAGACATTAATTACAAACCCGAAGTAAACATAGTTATGATATAGGACTTTCTAAAAGCCTGTATGTATGATATTACCCTTAGTTGGCACAAAAATAAAATTAAAGAATGGGAATCAGAACTACAGGAATTGCAAAATCAAATATTATTATTCAAATTCAAAAATTATTTTAACTTGATTGAAAACAAAAAGAAATTAAAAGCTCTAAACAAAAGATATAATGAAATATTAACCCATAAAACTAATTTAGCCATAGAAAGATTAAAAATAAACTGTTATGCTACTTCTCCAAAGCTTTTATATAATTTACCCATGAAAATTAAAATGCAGTCTAAGTCTAATACTATTACTAACATCCTTCATGAGGGAAAAGGAAAGAAAGTCTCGGAAATAGGTGATATATTGGATGCTTTTAAAAATCATTATACAGAATATTATAAAAGTGAAAATATTATAATGGATCATTTGAATCTAGAATCTATATTTCCTAACATTAAAAAATTCCTCAAGAATTAAAAATAGAACTGTAAAAACCAATTACACATAAGGAAATTACAGATAAATTAAAGAAAGTAAACCTTGTAAGACTTCAGGGATAGATGGTTTAATAATAGAATTATATAAACTGTTTCCCACACCCATTACTTCACTACTACATAAAACATTATTTGAAATTCAAACACATGCAGTAATTCCCCCCTTATGGAGATATTCCTTAATCATCCCTATTTTAAAGGAAAATAAAGATTCTAGCCATTGTAGTTCTTATAGACCAATATCTTTGCTGAATAACGATTATAAAATATTCAAGTCAATTATGGTAAATAGAATTAAAGCCCCATTATCCAAAATAGTCAACAGTGATCAAACTGGATTTATACACAATAGACACATGACAACATTAAAAGAATACTGTCATGAATTGACTATTTAAATAGAGAAAATCAAGAAGCTCTGATAATTGGACTGGACATAGAAAAGGCTATTGATTCCTTAAATTGGGATAATCTAACTAAAATTCTGAATCTATTTGACTTTCCCTTCTCTTTTATTACACTTATAAAGAAAGTCTATGAAAATAGCTTATATTAAAATAGGAGCTTTTACTTCCGAAGCAAGTCAGATTACTAGAGGTACCAAGCAAGGTTGTCCCATGTCACCTATATTATTTACACTAACTATAGAGATACTTGCTATTTTAATACACAGCAACCCAAAGATAAAAGGTATAGATATTTATGATCAATATAGTTCTAAAATAATGCTCTTTGCTGATGATGTGCTTCTTACCTTACCCAACTCAAAAGAAGTTTTAGATTAAGTAGATTTATTAATAGGGAAGTTTCAAAACATCTCAAGTCTTCATTTTAATAAATCAAAAATTCCTGTTATTAAACAAAATAAGGAATTCAAGTAGGTGGAAATGACATTATTGGTAAAGTCTCCACCTTAAATTATTTGGGGATTATTTTGTGAGAAAATATAAAAGAGATATTAAACATCAACTATAAAAAAGGTTACTGACGCAATCAATAATATGGTGAATAAATGGAATAATATATTTATATCATACGAGTATAGATTACAATTGATAAAAATGGTACTACTGTCCAAAATTTTGTATGTAACACAAGTTGTCTTGTTATTACCTGAGAAATGCTTTCTCAAGAAAATAACTTCAATATTTTTAAGATTTCTATGGTACCCTAAAAGAAACAGAATTGCGCTCTCACATCATATAAGACAATGGGATCAAGGAGGGCTACATTTTCCAGATATTGAATTTTATATAAGAGCTCACATACTCAAAACTGTGATAGACTGTATAAATCCTAACTACACATCTAATTGGAAATTGATGCATTCAAGCATAATATCAAACGAAAATAACTTATCAAAAAATTCATTAGTTAAGGATAAAGATAATAAATGATGGTACTCACTGAGTTTAAACTTACAATATAATACAACAAAACCTACTAAACTAAATTTAATTAACCATCTTTTTGATGTTTTCAGAAAATTTGTTAATATGGATATAAACATAAAGCTTTGATTCATATTTTTAATACCTTTCAGCATTACAAAGAATTTTCTGGATAAGATACAAAGAGAGCTCTTTACTTCCTGGGAACATATGAATTTAATATGCTGGCAGCATTGCATAAAAAAATCAGCAAGTTTTAAATGCACAATATTTATCATCAACTTTTAGATTAACTTATCAGGACTGGCTATTACTACAGAATGTTTTATCATACTCTAAGGATCTATGCAGAATAATAAATACTTCATCTTTTAAAAATATTCTAAAATTTATAAATGGGCTGTTTAAAATTCTATACAATAATGTTAATATGAGGAATGAAATCTCATACTTGTATAATATAATAAAAATTATAAAACAGTCCCTAAGCAACTTATTGGCAATATATTACTAAAGGAATACCGATTTTTTATCATCTGAAAATAAATCAAACATGCTACTATCAGTTAAACCAACATCTTATTTTCAGAATTGGAGAGTATGTAATTGGAAATTTCTGCATAGATCCTTTCTAACTCTGATAAAATTTCAAAAATCATTTCTTCCAGTAATGGGCTATGTTGGAGATGTCAAAGGTCATCTAAAGCAGATTGGTCTCATATTTTTTATGACTGTATAGATATTAAAGCATATTGGAATGATAATTTTTTACAAGCAATTTATACAGCTACATTTGTCATGACTGAAGCTCCAATTTTATTGAATATAAATGAAGGTCCTCTTGTGAATAAAACAAACCTATATTTACTATGGACATTGCTAGCAATAGCAAGGAAATGTATAACTAGGAAATGGGAGCCTAACACAGCACCTAACATGGAGTACTTCCTATCTTTACTGAAGAAGACAGCATTAATGGAGTCTAAAATCAAAGAACAAAGAATATATCCTAAGCCATTAATTAATAATCCATGGAAGAAGTTTTTGTCATTGATTGAAACTGTACAAGTGGAATCAGTCTCTTCTTGATAACTTATATTCTGAGTGTCATGATTATCATCCATTTTATAAACTTGTTGCTATCTTAAGTCTACTCATTTCAGGCTAAGTGTAAATATCGTACATAGTTAACTAATTAATTAGTTTGTTATTTAGACTGTAAACAAGTATTCCCTATATTATGCGTTTAAAATAAAAACTATCTGATTAAAAAAAAAAACACTCTGAGTCCAGAAAAGGCTGTCTAGCTTGGTTTCATTAACTGTAGGTAGCAGGCAGGGATGCTATGTATTCTTTGTTCTGTTTGAGCTGGTAGCTATAAGATTCCACAGCAGTAGATGGAGAAGATATTTTTATGGAAGATTATAAATTAACTTGTGATGAATGCAGATGATGTACTTTTGTATCAGGGGATCCTGACATAGTTTAGATACTGTACATACTGATATTATTTAATTTGGACACCTGTGTGTCTGTGAGACCAATAAAACAAAAGCCTTCTCTCTTCATAATCCTGTTGGAGATAACAAAAAGAAATATCCTTATTTATGAGATTTTACTAATATGTAATATTTAGGAATCTCCTTAATGGTTTTGGTGTGTTTAGCTATGAAATTACCTTATAGCTAGTTGTTAACAAAGTGTATGTGTTAAATGGAGGTATAATGTTAGATTTTCCCCATATGATACATGCAGTACTGATGATATCGCTTCTGTATGTTTCATGTGCATCTCAGGCTGTTTACGTGACTGCACCGCTGGATTTTTATTAAAAAAAAGTTGATGGCAGATTTTCTTTGGTCTGGTATGGGGAGACAGGTTAGTTGGGAACAGGCTTAGTCTTCCTGTTAACATGGGTGATCTAGGTCCCAGATTTGGAGCTTTATAACTTGAACCTAAATGTTGAAGGACTTACGTGGATTAAATGGGTTATACAGCAAAATACTTAAAAAAAGGAACAAGAACTAGAGTTAATATATAGAGATTGAGAGGGGAACTGATATCTAAGCTAGGAACTGATTTCTGAGTTAAGACTTGACTTTACAAAAAGCAAATGCACTAGCTTGTAAGCAAGAATTATCCTTTGTTTACAGTGTGGAAGAATGTTCTGCATTTGGAGTATGGGAAACAAATGATTAAATAGAAGCAAGCTTTAGAATGAGAAAACTTAAAACAAAATTTAGTGAGATTGAACAGTATTACATGTTCAAATTAAGAAGGGCTTGAGAAGGAAACTTAGATGTTCAAATACCACTACAAGTTTGGGGAGTAATGTGATTTTTTTATAGATGTATATCTGAGTCACACATGTATATATTTTTGGATGGCAGTGCCTCCACAAGTTCTTTATATTCCATCTAGGGCTGTATAGGTTATTTCCTACAATATACATGTCGTGTTGGAGTACTAATGTTTTTAGGGGAATAGGGGAATCTTTGGGTGTGTGATAAACTGAAATAATTTAAGGCTGATATTCTGATAAACTGAAACAATTTAGGGCTGATATTCATAGGATCATAGGAGGTTACTAGGCTGTTGACCCTAGGGCCTTTACAAGCCTAGCCATGTTTTACCCTTGTTTCCCTCATAGACAAAGAGAAATAGCCTATATTAGCATGCAAATTTGTGATCAACACCAACCGCCCCTATCCAAGATGGACATAGGTGAAACCCCAGGGTGAACTTAAGGTTTCCCATCCAGTTGTCCAAGTTACGCTTCAATAAGTTCATTGAGGAGCTTTCTTTAACTTGAATTGATGTGTTTCAGAGGAGTGGCAGCCTCTGAGAGACATATCTGTCTCTCCAGCAAGTCCTGTTTTTGTTGCAGGCTAGGTTAAGGTCTCTAGAGTGAGTGAGTCTTGTCCCATTAGATTTGCTGATGTGCAGCATTTCCATTAAGCCAGGGTCCGAGACTGGTCTGTACGTCAGGCACAAGTTGCATCTAAGCAGTCTATGCAATACAGTGTATAGTGAAAGTGCCTTCAGTCTGTCCATGTAGACCATGTGATGAAGGTATTGAATTTTCTTGTTGAGAAACATCTGAAGTCTGTCCAGCTGCTGCAGGTCTCTGGTGAGGTACATACAGAAGGGATCATTGTACTCTATCATTGGTCTAATGAGGGATGAGTACAGAGGAGTTATATCCTACTTTTTATTTTGGATGCTATTCCCTTACTTATGAGATAGGCAACGTAGAAGGCTTCCTCAACAATGTGGACAAATGATGATCGAAGTTAAGACTGCTATCAACCTGCATTCCCAAATATCTTACTACTAAGTTTGAACTTAGGTGAGTTATTGTTAATGTTGTAATTTGCTGGGACTTCACCTTTACCGAAGAGGATGATAAAGCATTTTTTTTTGTTAAGTTTGAGTCCTTGGCTTTGGCACCAATCATTTGTATGCGTAAGTCCTTTTTGTAGTATGGTGACATCGTTTTGAGTTTCAGTGACTGCACCCAATCTGCAGTCATCAGTGAACCTGGTAAGTCACAGGTCATCTATTTTTTACAAGAACATCTGAGAAATAGATTCCAAACAGAAGTGGACAGATCCTGGAGAACACCAGTAATAACAGGTCTGCTGGTAGAGGTGGAATCCCCGACTCTATGCACTCTGTCAGTGAGGCAGTTGGCTATCCATCTAAAGACATATGGGTTTATTCCCAGCTGGGTGAGTTTATCGATGATGCCTGAGTGGTGGAGAGTGTCAATGGCCTTGGCTAAGTCAAGATAGGCAATATGCATGGTTTTGCCTTCATCTAAGGCTTTGGTGAAATTTTCAAAGAAGTCCACCAGGTTTAACAAGTATGATCTGCCTTTAACAAAACCAAATTGGGTTAGGTCAAGAGTTTGAAGGGCTCCTATATCCTTGTTGATTAGGTCCATGATGATTACAGATAAGGCTGGTTAGGCTTACGAGTCTATAGTTCCCAGGGATGATTGAGAGACCCCATTTGTGAAAAAGGATCACAGCTGAAGTTTTACATTTGGATAAGACAAAGCCAGTACGTAGACTGTGGTTGAAGAGAGTACCCAATGGTTCTGCCAGTTTACCTTTAGAAAGGCGATTCACACTCGGGCGAACAGCAATTGTTCGAAAGGCTGTTTGCAAAGTTTGCAAACAAAGAACGAAAAAAGGTTTGAATGTGCAATGAGCGAATGCACAGTGACATTCGCTCATTGCACATTCAACATTGTGGGGTGGATTGCACTATAGTGGGGTTCGGAAAATGGTCCCTTTCCCCACTGTAGTGCGATCTCAGAGTTAGAATATTAAAGTAGGGAGGGTGTGGGGGGGTGCACTTCTTTTTCTTTTTTCATTCAACATTAATGTTCGAAAAACAGCGAATCTGCTTTTTGATTTGCTGTTTTTCAAACATTAAGTACTATCGCCGTTTTCACTTTCGCGGTTACGAGTCACTCATATGAGCATTTGTACCACTGTGATTCGGCTTTATAATGGTAAACCGGTTCTGCCAGCTCCTGTTTTAGACCATTTAGGAAGCAGTCTGGGATGTTGTCTGGTCCCATAGAGGTTGTGTTTTTGGCCTTGGAGAGAGTAGTTATGACCTGCTCATTGGAGATGCTAGGTAGAAGACTGGTGACAGGTATATTTTGGGGTAAGATTGGTAGGGACAGTGCAGTGAAGTTTTCACTGAACCTGTCTGCTAGCAGGTTGGCAATTTTTGCAGGTTACATATGAGTGGTCCCATCCACTACTAGTTTGGTGCAAATCTGAGCATTCCTTTTAAGATTTTAGATGCAGTTATAGAATGTCTTGTGATGATCCTTAGCCAGGGATGCAAATTTGGTTTTGTAGTTACCTTTGGAGGACTTAACAAAATGTTTAATTTGCTTATTCAAGCTGTGGAGGGTGTCTTTCTGCTTTTGAGACTGCTCCTTCTTGTTCTTAGTCAGCAGTTTATTTCTCTTGTTGTATAACCTATTTGGGCTGAATGTCCACCAGGGTGGCTTGTTTTTTGTGAAGCTCCTGATTTAATCTGTTCAGGTATGTCTGAGTCTATAAGCTTGTGTAGGCTTTTATACAAGGCATTAGTGTACTCCTCAGGATGGGAGACACTGCTGTCGGTGATGAACAGGAGTTTGAAACTATTTATGCCATCACATAGGAGGCTATAGTTTGCTTTGGAGAAATTTTTTAACCTCTTTGCTCAAGAGGGGTGTCAGTTGTGATCGTTACTTTGAATGAAACAAATTTGTGATCTAATCTTACCAGGAGGGTGCCACACATGGGGTGTTGCAGCGATCTCCCATGTTGGTGAGTACTAGGTCACAGATATTTGAGCCCCTGGTGGGGCTGCTGACTCTGTTCAGAACATTTGTGTTAACAAAGTCTAGGAACCTTAGGGCAAGCGTGTATGTTGCCCAGTCAATGGAAGGATAGTTAAAGTCAACCATGACTAGGGTGTTTGGCTGTATTGTGAGTGACTCAAGTAGGTCCAGGTAGGTAATGTGGTTTACCTGGTTCATGGTGGGGGACCTATAGCTAACAATGATTTGGAATGGGGGCTCTTTCCTACAGTTAGTTGGACTTGGAGTAGCCCTATGGAGTCATACTGCTTAACCAGACTTAAGGTCTATTTCTCTTTGATGAAGATGGATACACCTCCCCTTTTGTTCTTTCACATTCATTTTGCAGTCTGAACAAGTGGAAGGCATTATAGTGTTGCATGGCCAGCGTAGTCTGTGCAGCCATAAACCATGTCCCTGATACTGCAGAGACATCTGTGTTTTCCAAAGTAAGAAGTGCTTCTAGTGAATGCAGTTTCTGATTTAGACTCCTAGCATTAAGCAGCATAACCTTGAGTTTGTCTCTAGAAGATGTTTTTACATTGGGAATTTTGTTCTTATGACATTGCTTAAAAAAGGAACTGTGGGAGAACCAAGTACCTTAGCCAGTAACCGAAAGCCAAGAAGTGACAGGTGAAGACCATCCCTGGCAAAGCAGCGTAATCTTGCAACCATGTCATCCCAGGCTGACAGATACTGGATCTCCCTGGACTGACACCAGAAGCTAAGCCAATTGTTAAAGGCAATCATTTTTTGTTTGTAGTGCAGCATCATCCTGAGTGAAGGTAGAATGCTGCTTAGGGCTAGGGACATACCTGCCTGGGACATTGTCAGTGAGCTCACTCATGTCTCTTTTCAGATTCACTTCAGAACATTGAAATACCATAATCTCAAAATTCAAAACATTGAGACCAAAATCTTAAAAGTTCATTATGCTGAAAATTCACAATGTTGAATGTTAGAATGTTGAATTGGCTGTATAAACACTTTTATGATGTGCAAACTGGTAGCTTTGGTTTTAAGACATGTTATGTTGTAGTATAGTAAATAAGAAGGGAACATGACTGAGGTTACCTGTGAAACACTAAGCATTGGAGAGAGATATATAGTAATATGTATTGTTTTAACAGTGAAGTAATGTTTCTAAGAGAAGGTTGAGGATAGTTTTTTACAATTTAAACAGGCAGCCATGAAGCGTGGAATGGTATGTTTGACATTTTGTTCTGCGTAGTGCGATCTCGGAGTTGATATATTTAAGTAGCAGGGAGTGTAGGGGGTGCACAGGGACTTGCCCCCCTACTTATTTTTGGAGAAGTTTAATATAGTTTGTTTTTTATTTGTTATTGTATGTTGTTGTGGTGGAATATAGTAAATGTTGGTTTCCTATGTTTTTTTGATGGTATGGGAATCAATGTTTTCAGGTTCTGCTGTACTGAACTTTCAGGATTTTGGTCTCAATGTTTTGAATTTTGAGATTATGGTATTTCAATGTTCTGAAGTGAATCCCTCTCTTCATATAGTCCATTGAGATAAATCTCAAGTCATTCACTCTAATATGGACTATGACAGAGTAATAACAGTACTTGTTGAGAGGCTTCAGTGCATTTGTGATTTGGTGGATCCTGGCACCCGACAGGCAGTTGACCGTGACCTTCTCCTTGTTCATTCAGGAGAGTGGGACATCTCTGTGTCTCACAGTGGAGTCATCTTTGACCAAGACATTTGGTTCTGAGGTATTTTGCCTTTGGGCTTGTTGAGTGAAACACTCATGTCAGGGAATGTGTGACTGGAAAGGTAGCCCTGGATGCACAAATTTTCTATTGTCTCTTTGTAACTATGATGGGTGAGCATAAAATTAGTTAGCATTGCTTGATGCAGTGTTACTTTTACGCACATATGTACATGTGTGTGTGTGTGTGTGTGTGTGTGTGTGTGTGTGTGTGTGTGTGTGTGTGTGTGTGTGTGTGTGTGTGTGTGTGTGTGTGTGTGTATATATATATATGTATATATATATATATATATATATATATATATATATATATATATATGTATATATATATATATATATATATATATATATATATCTATGTATGTAGGTATAATGTGTTCACTTTAAAACACTGAACGCCCATAACATGGAAATTCAAAACATTGAGACCAAAATTTTGAAAATTCAAAACACTGAAAACTCAAAACATTGAATCACATAACATTGAAAAAACATAGCAAAGCAACATGCACTATGTTCCATCACAACTACATACAGAAACAAATAAAAAACAAACCATATTACACTTCTTCAAATATAAGCAGGCCAGCCACCCTGCACCTCCCATGTGGGGAGCTGTGCCACCCACACCCTCTGCTACTTAAATATATCAACTCCGAGATCGGACTAAACTACACTAAGATGCGTTATGTTGTAGTATAGTAAGTAAGAAGAGAACATGACAGAGGCTACCTATTAAACACCGGTAAGTATCGTAGACATGTATAGTAATGTGTAATGTTTTAACAATAAAGTAGTGTTTCTAAGAAAAGGTTGAGGATAGTTTTTTTACAATTTAAACATGCAGTCATGAAGCGTGGAATGGTATGTTTTCCATTTTGTTTTGTGTAGTGCGATCTCTGAGTTGATATATTTAAATAGCAGGGGGTGTAGGGGTGGAACAGTGTAATACGGTTTTTTTTTTATGTGTTTGTTTATGTAGTTGTGCTGGCATATATCAAATGTTGGTTTCCTGTGTTTTTTCAATGTTATGGGATTCAATGTTTTGAGGTTTCAGTATTTTGACTTTTCAAGATTTTGGTCTCAATGTTTTGAATTTCATTGTTATGGGCTTTCAGTGTTCTAAAGTGAATTCACACACACACACACACACACACATATATATATATATATATATATATATATATATATATATATATATATATATATATATATACATATAGAGAGAGAGAGAGAAATATACATATATACACATATGGGTTTATGCACAAATATATATATATATATATATGTGTGTGTGTGTGTGTGTGTGTGTGTGTGTGTGTGTGTGTGTGTGTGTGTGTAAAGAAAGAATTGGAAGAATCATGCTTCTCCTACCAGGACTGAAATAATTTACCTGACAAATGAATTATGCAAAATGGAGGTTATGAATAAAGACAGAAAGGTCAAGAATAGGTTTAAAAATGAATGGTCGCTTTGCATTTTGATGTCTGAATGTTAGCTATAGCAGTGGTCTCTTGTAAATTAGTAACCTGGCTTGCCTAGAGTAATAAATAATTGTTGAAAAAAATTGTCCATCTGCTCTGTATCATGATTTATTAGTAATTTGCTGACAAAGATAACATGTAAAATTGTCATTACTTATTAATATGGTCTTAATCTTATGAATAAGAAAACAATTACATTGTTTACATCTGCTTGTGGATATTACAAGTTTTGTTGTTATACTTTGTTGTAAAATTGCTTTTAGAAAATTTTGTAATATTGGGTATTGATTGCAGCACATTTTACTGTTATTAGTATTTGTTATAATGATGCTGAACATTGTTCACTAAGATATTATTGATAAAAAACACTTTGCAGTCACAAATACAGCAAATGCATATTTATGGAAAACAAAATACTTTGACATGTTACAGTCATTTCTTGAGTACTGCAAATTTAAGATAGCTTGCTGTTATATATATTCATTTTCCAAGTTCCCCTCACCCACAATATTGATTTTAAAG
Source organism: Protopterus annectens (assembly GCF_019279795.1). Classification (NCBI taxonomy): domain Eukaryota; kingdom Metazoa; phylum Chordata; order Ceratodontiformes; family Protopteridae; genus Protopterus; species Protopterus annectens. Next base: position 123,732,378 of record NC_056725.1, on the reverse strand, counting down.
ACAAGCTATTCAAACCACATTTGAATCTAATGTACTCTATTCTGCCAGTAAGGTTTTCCTTGTGAAGTCCATCTTTATAGTAACCACATGAGGCATTCCATTTAACCACCTGCAACACCTGAAAGATGACTTGTTTCACATCAGCATCACATTTGGCCAATGCATTGGTCAGTTATTAATAATACCACCTCTTAAGTGCTCCCCTGTTCTTATCTTAAAAGGTTATGTCAACAAACCTATTCCTTTGCAATCTCATTCCCTGGTATAGGAGAATCCCACTTTCAAATTCATGTCCTGACCCACTCTTGCCTCCTCTGCACTGAGAACATTAGCATACCACATCTACATATCTTCTTTTTTATTTTCAAACACATTGCATATAACTTTATTTACTGATAAAATTACCTCCAGTGTAAATTGTGCTGAATGCAGTACTTCAAAATGCTGTTTCTCAAAAGGGAGGCAGTGTTGGAGAAAAGACGAAAAATGTGTTTTTAAGTGGAGGTAAGACTTCCACTCCTCAGACAGGTGTATTATACTCCACACTACTTGATTGCTACTACAGTCTATGCCAAGAGTATCACATCTCATAGAAATAAATAATAAATTTTATGTTATAACCTGTGCGTGTGCATTTAGTAAAAGTGTCTTTATACGCAGCATGATACATTTACAGCAGTTTCAGTTAGAATTTTTTTCAAACAAGCATTTTTACCTCATACCTGTTTTTTTAACCTGCCCCCCATCCACCTATGCACACTGTTCAGTTCCTTCAAACCGAACTAATATCCATGTCATAGTCCTTTCCATTTCTGCCTCCAACACATGCGGTATACCACCTCATGTCTTTGCTGCTGCTTGGCACCAGCATACCCAAACATGTTGCATTTCTGTCCCTTCTATAGGTATAGTCTGAATGGCATTTTGCCTGATCAGTATTTTGCACAAAGTATAATGTTACACAAATGAGTTTTATATGAACATTTAGTAACTTAAATCTGTTAATATCCCCATGGTGGCATAATGCCACTATGCAACCTAAATCCTCTCTAGGCCTTCACTACTGTGAATGGCTAACAGGGCGATACCTCTCTTGTTGCAATGTCTGTGTTATGACAGTCCCAGCCACCTCAGCTCACCTTCAGATATTGTCCTGGTCTTTACATCACCATGTGACTTGCACAGCTTATCCGCAGAAGACCCACTTCCATACATCTTCTGATGAGCTCTGTGTAGCGGCTGTTAGTGATAAGGGTAGGTTTGGCACTACAGATACATGAGGCTTTGTGTTTGATAGTCTCAGTCAGCCATGTCTATCTTACAAGGGTAATATGCTAATACCTTCTCTGATACGTAAATATAGCAGTACCTACTAAAAGAACTGCATCAAAAATATGGTAATGCACTGTGCTTCCTGCCTAGGTCCAAATTTAAAATAAGCATGTGTTCAAAAGACGCTCTCTATTTACAAGTGTACTGTTTAATATACAGATTTAACAGTATGACATTTCCTTTAGTTGGGAAAATACACGTCTGATTGATTCATGTCACATTTAATCACAGAAATGCATGGAGGCTGCACTTTGGACACTTGAACTTACCTTTAACAAGTGCATAACAAGCTAACTTGATCTGCTGTATATTTCCTGTGTATAGTTAATTAGTTAGCAACCACAACAGGAAATGGGTTGCATGATATCTCTGTAACAAAGGAGCAGAAAAGATTTGGTGTAAGCTGTGTGATGGCGGAATGTAAATGATCAGGTATATCCTTTTTGTATTTTTATATGTTGTAATGAAAACCATTATAGAATCCTGTCGCAGACAGTGGAATGTAGAAAAAAGCCCTTTTATACTCTTCAGAAATTTGTTGCTATATGTTCAGATAACCCTTAAACTGACACCTGTGATCTATATGGTACGTAGACGTAATTATTTAATTGTAAAATTCAGTATTGCAGATAGTGCCAAACATTATTTTGTACCTATCACACCAGGGGTATGCTTATGATAATGTTGCATGCTAAAGATAGCACGTTTCTTTATCCACTGTGAAAAAGAAATTTAAAGATTTGTAACATCTGGCAAGACATGTTTGCTGATTTCCTGTCTGAAATCTACTTTTGCTATGAAGTGTACTGTGCATCTTGTGTGAATACAGCATGTAATGAGTACTGCATGCTTTGCAAACACTATTGCAATGCTTTACTCAGCCGTGCTGATTATGTTGCCATCTCTAAATCACTTGTGCCAGTCAAATGACTAATGTCTACAGAACGCAAAGAATGGATTATTCGTATTGTTCTGTCAATACATTGAGATGTTTTGCAAAGCATGATGAATCAGGAGGTAAAGCAAGATGTTATAGCAAAGTTCACTACTGAGGTCCAGAAACTCACAAAAGATGTATGCACCCCATCTGCCATTTGTAATAGAAAAAAATTCAGTCCCACAACCAGAATATTTAGGTAACTATATGAATTGTTGGAATATGGAGACCGAATGCCCAAAAGATCAGGTTGACTTACATTAAGTGCATGATAACATTTCTTGGAATATTCCTTTTTTTCCGAGGTATGATGATCTAGGAGTTGGTATCTCTCTCTCTGTCTCTCTCTATATATATATATATATATATATATATAAGTTTGGGGGGTGTGGGAGGGCTCACCCCTCACAAGGGGGTTGCAGGGGGACTTGCCCAACCTGGAAAAAGAACTTTTAAGTGGAAGAGCGATTTTTGAGATTTGCTATTCCCCTGTGTTTTCTTTTATGTTTTTTGCTTATTGGGACTCGGCATTTCGAGTGCCGACATTTCTATAGGGAGTCAAACACCAGCTCTAGAAAGATGTTTCTGAAACATTGCAGTATTTGTGTGTATGTGTGTGCACATTGAAATGTGTGGAGTTTTCTTTTTTGTTCGTGATGCTACCCTGGTACAATTTGAACTTGTCTACATGTCAGCAGCTATGTATTGACTGCATTGAGACCACACTGTGAAACTGTCAGAGCTTAGTAAAATAAGTATTATTCCTGTCCAAGTTTTGAAACATGATGTGCTGTTATCTAGGATTCTTTGTACATGGTGATGTAATGTACACATTCTGCACTTAGCTAATGAGAAATTTCTGTTTCTGTGACTAAAGGTCGCCTTGAGACGCCAGCAGGTGAGCGAGAAACTCAATGAGTGGGCAATATTCAATGAGAAGAACAAGGAATTTTGTGAGTGGCTAACCCAGATGGAGAGCAAAGTTTCACAAAATAGTGACATCAGCATAGAGGAGATGATCGAGAAACTCCAAAAGGTATTTAGCCACCTTTAAACTTGTTGGCCTTTTTGGGAGGGTACTCATTGAAGTGCTTGTTACGCGACCTTACTAGTTGTTTAGTAAAACGTAAACTAGGAATTATTTAGACAAGTATAGTGCTTCGTGACATTCAGAGAGTATGCACACCACATGTACTTAAATTTCATTTGTTTTATATAGCTGATGCTCTTTTGTATTGAAGATTCTGATGAAATCCCTGGGTGTAGGGAAGAAAGCGCTCAGTCTTGTGTAAATTTTGTTAATAATCCATTTGTTTTTTTTTTTTTTTTGTTTTGGTAGCTGTTGCTTTTCCTGACAGATGGCTGTCTACAAACGGACCTAAACACTAAATCAGAGAAATCTTTGCTAAATATTTTATATTGAAGATTCAGCTGTGGGCATTTGACACTGTGCATCTTTGAAGTACTAATATTAATTACCATGTTACTGGTTATGTAGGTATTATTGCTGATACTGTAGAAGAAGATTCAGAGATTAATCACAATATTAATGAATGGAGTGTTGTATGTCAAAGAACATTCGAATATATGTCAGGAAACAGAATATGTCAGACAAAACAATAGCTGGATCTGCAAAGGTTATGCTCAGTTCCATCCCAGTAATGGGTAGTGAGATAGTGAAGCTGAAGCTTTCCTAACAACTGCATAATTTCATTCCTACTGAGATGGGTTATTATAGCAATAACCCACACCTGGGTGTGGGTAATGCTGGATTTACCTGCGGTTGGTGTAGTTTGGTCATGAGGGCGAAGCCTGAGTGGCCAAACAAAGCCAACTGTGGGTAAATCCAGCATTACCCACACCCAGAAGTGGGTTATTGCTATTATACAATGACATTATTTAAGAAAAAAAATTATTACTTTTCTTAAATAATGGCATTGTATAATGCCTCCTTGTTGCCCTTCCGCAGCTGTCTGGTATTTTGCAGCAGTTTTGATGTACTGCGCATGCGTATGCCTATGCAGTACATCAGAGCTGTGGGCAAAAGCAACAGAAAAAGCAAGATCTCCGTTGCTTTTTACAAACTGTTTCACTATATTAAATGGGTTTAACATAGCGAGATAGCTTTAAAAAAAGCAACGGAGAATCTCTGTTGCTTTTTTTAAAGCTGTCTCGCTATGTTAAACCCATTTAACATAGCGAGACAGTTTTGAAAAAAGCAACGGAGAAATCAAGATCTCCATTGCTTTTTACAAGCTGTCTTGCTATGTTAAACTCGTTTAACATAGTGAGACAGTGTGATGCAACGGAAATCATGTGTTCTCCGTTGCTGTAAAAAAAGAGTTATAGTAATCGAAAAAGTCCGGGCGACCAGACCTTTTTCTATTACTATAACTCTGATTTACAACATGCATGCTGACCAATCAGCATGCACATTTTTGAATATTAATGGGGGGGGTCGTTGTATAATATTGCATTATTGATATGAACATCTTGTTCATCTCTGACCCTTACTATACCTTCTTTTTATGCAGCAAGGTAGATGTTCTTCATAATATTCTTTTTATTTTTATTTTTTTCCTTTGGAGATATTTTTGGCTCCCTTGTTGCTGAACATCAGCTGATTTGGGTCTTTCTCCTCAGTTGTTTGGTCAGCTGAACCCTCTTATCTGCCCTGGATTTGCACTGACAGCATATGGTGTCAGTGAGAAGATTAATGCATCCCATACATATCAGCTGTACAGATCTTCGCAGAATGTCCAGATTTCTGGCTCATATTTTTGGTCTGTTCCTCATAACATCTTTGTTTTTCTGACAAATTAATGGGATGATCTGAGGAATGAAGTCACTAAATAATGACATACATTTGAGTTCCAGACTTAAAATCCTTCGGAAAATGTATGTTAAAACAAATCCTGTTACTCTAGCATCTTTCTAAGCTCATAAGAGTAATATTTAAAATCTGTCCCTATTTTTGGGCCTTTGTTCCCCCATTTTGTCAATCTTTGTCCAGATTTCTTGCACTGAGAGGTTGAGACGTATGAGGTATCCCTGGGCAGTATCATGCTGCTGCTGCTGCTGCTGAGGAAGTGTTTCACGTATTATTCACCACTCCTGCACCTGCCTATAACAGCATGAGGGTGGGAGTAAGCAGTGAGCATCCATACTGGATCTCCATCATATCTACAAGGAGTTAATGCCAGCATGCACCCTGCCCTCCTTCAGGTAGGACAGAATGATTTTTTGACTGATCTCCACCAAGAAAATCAGACCACATGAGTATACCCTGAGTGTGCATGTTTCTCTGCTCTCCTCCCAAGGATGGGCATGCCCATCCACTCTGCCAGCAAGGGCGCCCGCAGGCAAGTGCAAGGGGGTGCACTTGCACCCCTCTGGAACTGGCTGGCCAGGAGATTAATTTTCTTTTAATAAAAAAAAAAAAAAAAAAATACTTTGGCATTCTTCTTTAAGGAAAGACTTGGCATTCTTCTTTAAGAAAGAATATGGGGCCAGTCCCATAATGCATCATATCCATGTGTGCATTGTTGTCCACTCACAATTTGAAATACTTTGCTCCCTGGGGGAATAAGATGCATTGTTGTCTGCTCGCAATTTCAAACGCTTCACGGGAGAACAAGTCTGTGAGTTCTGCTTCGATCATTCAAATTCAATTGTGTGTTAGTTTTCGCTTCATTCAATGCTGCTTTTACTGCCAGGTCATTCATTCAGTGCTGCTGCGTGTGTGCATTGAAAGCCACTTTTGCTGCCAGGTCGCTCATTCAGTGTTGCCAGGTTATTCAATGCTGCTTGTGTGTGTGAATTCAATGCTGCTTTTGCTGCCAAGTCATTCATTTGATTGTGTGTGTGTAAGAAATAGGAAGGGAAAGGTATGGGTGTGTGTGTGTGTGTGTGTGTGTGTGTGTGTGTGTGTGTGTGTGTGTGTGTGTGTGTGTGTGTGTGTGTGTGTGTGTGTGTGTGTGTGTGTGTGTGTGTGTGTGTGTGTGTGTGTGTGTAGGTGTGTGTGTGTGTGTGTGTGTGTGTGTGTGTGTGTGTGTGTGTGTGTGTGTGTGTGTGTGTGTGTGTGTGTGTGTGTGTGTGTAAGAAATAGGTAGGGAAAGGTGTGTGTGTGTGTGTGTGTGTGTGTGTGTGTGTGTGTGTGTGTGTGTGTGTGTGTGTGTGTGTGTGTGTAAAAATAGGTAGGGAAAGCTATGGGTGTGTGTGTGTGTGTGTGTGTGTGTGTGTGTGTGTGTGTGTGTGTGTGTGTGTGTGTGTGTGTGTGTGTGTGTGTAAGAAATAGGTAGGGAAAGGTGTGTGTGTGTGTGTGTGTGTGTGTGTGTGTGTGTGTGTGTGTGTGTGTGTGTGTGTGTGTGTGTGTGTAAGAAATAGGTAGGGAAAGGTATGGGGGTGTGTGGTTGTAAGAAATAGGTAGGGAAAGATGTGTGTGTGTGTGTGTGTGTGTGTGTGTGTGTGTGTGTGTGTGTGTGTGTGTGTGTGTGTGTGTGTGTGTGTGTAAGAAATAGGTAGGTGGGTGTCTATGTGTGTATAAGAAACAGGTATGGGTGTGTGTGTGTGTGTGTGTGTGTGTGTGTGTGTGTGTGTGTGTGTGTGTGTGTGTGTGTGTGTAAGAACTAGAGAGGTGTGTCTGTGTGTGTGTGTGTGTGTGTGTGTGTGTGTGTGTGTGTGTGTGTGTGTGTGTGTGTGTGTGTGTGTGTAAGAAATAGGTAGGGAAAGGTATGGGTGTGTGTGTGTGTGTGTGTGTGTGTGTGTGTGTGTGTGTGTGTGTGTGTGTGTGTGTGTGTAAGAAAAAGGTAGGGAAAGGTATGTGTGTGTGTGTGTGTGTGTGTGTGTGTGTGTGTGTGTGTGTGTGTGTGTGTGTGTGTGTGTGTGTGTGTGTGTGTGTGTAAGAAATAGGTAGTGAAAGGTATGGGTGTGTGTGTAAGAAATAGGTAGGGAAAGATGTGTGTGTGTGTGTGTGTGTGTGTGTGTGTGTGTGTGTGTGTGTGTGTGTGTGTGTGTGTAAGAGAGGTAGGGAAAGGTATGTGTGTGTGTGTATTTGTGTCAGAAATAGGTAGGAAAGATATGGGTGTGTGTGTAAGAAATAGGTAGGGAAAGGTATGTGTGTGTGTGTGTGTGTGTGTGTGTGTGTGTGTGTGTGTGTGTGTGTGTGTGTGTGTGTCTGTGTGTAAGAAATAGGTAGGTAGATGTGTGTGTGTGTGTGTGTAAGAAATAGGTAGGGAAAGGTATGGGTGTGTGTAAGAAATAGAAGGGAAAGGTGTGTGTGTGTGTGTGTGTGTGTGTGTGTGTGTGTGTGTGTGTGTGTGTGTGTGTGTGTGTGTGTGTGTGTGTGTGTGTGTGTGTGTGTGTGTGTGTAAGAGGGAGGTAGGTCTGTGTGTGTGTAAGTAAGTAAAGAGGGGTCATACCTCACAATTATCCAGATTTTTGCCTCATATTTTCAGTTTCTTTCTCATATAATTGTGTTTTTTCTTGCAAATCACTGTGGATTGAAGTCAGAAAATATTGGCAGACATTTGCGTTTTAGGCTTCATATCCTCAGAAAATGCATACTAATACAATACTTGTTATTCTATCCACTTTCTAAGGAGGTATGGGAATGTATGTGTGTGTCATACCTCGGAACTGTAAAGATTTTCACAAAATGTCCAGATTTTTGCTTTATATTTGTGGTCTGTTCCTCATAAAAAATATTTTTTTTCTTGATAAATCACTGGGATGAGCTAAGGATTAAAGTTACTAAATAATGACATGTATTTGAGCTTCAGACTTCATCCTTTAGAAAATGCATTCTTACACAATTCCTGTTATTATAGCAACTTTCTAAATGGGTCCCTAGTTTTGGGCCCTGGTCACCAACATTATAAGAGGCTTTGTCCAGATGTCTTGTGCTAAGATATTGAGAGGTATGGTGTGTGTGTGTGTGTGTGTGTGTGTGTGTGTGTGTGTGTGTGTGTGTGTGTGTGTGTGTGTGTGTGTGTGTGTGTAAAAGTGAGGTAGCATATCCCTCAGCTGTCCAGGTTTTTGCAGAATGTCCAGATTTTTGCTCCATATTCCTCCTAAAAGGATTGAAGTTGCTAAATAATAACAGATGTTTGAGTTTTAGACATCATATCCTTTAGAAAAATGCATACTAACAAATTCTGTTATTTTTAGCAACTTTCTAAGTTCATGAGGGCAATATTTATAATCTGTCCCTGTTTATTTTAGGCTTTGTCTAGATTTCTTGCACTAAGATGATGAGGATTGTGTGTGTGAGAGTGTGAAATGCCCTAGTTAGAGTTAGCAGGTGGAATTTATTTTCAAGTGTATTTTTAAGGACTTGTGAGCTTCAAGGGAAGAGAAATTTACTGCTGCTCATGCTAAGCCTGCTTAAAATGTGCAACTGTTTTGATAAGCAAATTGTATCACTGTTGTGGTATAGAATTTGAAAGCAGTGTTAGTAGCACAGTAGGCAGCATAATTGCATCTTGATTTAGAGGGCTATAGGTTCTACTCCCACAGCATATAGATTTGTATTTTAAGGGGATGGGGTGCTGCAGTCCTGAGAATGTCCTTTGGAGGAAATGCCTAGTAACTATGAACCAGTTTTTCAACTTGCCACCCATTCCCTGTTGCAGTATACCAACTTACCATTTTTTTAATGTAGCATGGGCAATTTATTCTTTAAGATCAGTAGGCACTGAATTTGTAGATGAAACACTGAAATATAAAGTTTTCTAGCAACAACCTTTGCATTAGTTTCAGATCTCTTTAATGTAGAATTTATTCAGATGACTTTTACTTCTGCAGAGATTCTGCTTATTGATTGATATTGGTGGATTGTATGACAGAAGTTTGAGTGGCCCTTTATGGTTGAAATGTTCTGAATTGGGCAGGTTGTCATTATTGGTTCATATGATTTGTTTCATTGCTTAAAGGAAAAATGTTCAGAACTATAAATTTAAAACACACTCTAGCAAGTGGTGCTGTATTATACAAGGGATATAATTCAATTATTATATAGTATAATTAATACAGTCAGGAAGGTGAATCAAATAACTTTTGATTGGTTCTAAAAATGTGTGCAAGGAGCCTATGATTTGAAAACAGCCCAAAGGTAAACTTACCCTGCCACTGGCCAGATGCATTTTCTTTGAATGCGGGTTTCAATGTTGTTTCAGTGAATGTGGGTTTCAAAGGTAGAGAAGTTTTAATGCTAAGTCTCTTTTCATTGTAACTAGACTATTGCTTTGTTTAGGTTTAGTAAATGTCTATCAGTGTTTGTGCTATAAAATTTGAAATAAAAGTTGTAAATAAAATCCAAATATCTGTAATCATTGTAGAAGTAAAGCATAAAACAGTATGCACACTGAGAGATTTAAACAGTGTCTATGACAAATAGGGAGAAATAGTAATGGGACACTGGAATGGCTGCATGGGCGGGGGTGGGGCAGCAGAGGGGGTGGGGCTGCATGGGCGGGGCTTGGGTTTGCACCTCCCCTGCAAAAAATCCTACGGGCTCCCTTGTCTGCCAGCACCTTCAAGCACCCAAGCCACTATTCAAATTTGAGTCAGCTGGGCAATAACCATGGCATTATTCCTTTATAGCAATGGTGCAGGCCAGATGTTCTTCATAATATTCACTGAACTGTCATCAGTTCTGGGGCTCGTATTTGCAGGAGCCCAGTGTCTAGCCTGACCTCCAGAGCTTCCCCATCTTGGCTGTAGCAGACTCCCTCCCACTTGGATGTTGATGTTTTGTGGTATAAGAGAAGATTAGCCAATGTCATCCTCATATCTTTTTTGCTGCATTTGTGCAAATCTGTATTCAGAACAAACCATCATCATTTCAGTGTACTGGCCTGCATCCAGAGATGTCAGATAAGTTCCTCACAGAGAAATCTTATTTTACCTTTGAGCTGTGTAGTTACATCTTTGCCTATTTACTTGCAAATTAATGCTATTAAGAAAAAAGATTTGTGGTGTTTGCATTAATTTCCTATAACCAAAAGTATTATGCATGAAATTTCATTACAAAGGCCAGGAATTCCATTCACCTAGAGATTAGCTTAGGCCTAATGAGACACTGTTCTTTTAATACTTTATCTGGTAATTTCAAATGGCATTTACTTTTATTTTACATACATGCTGGCCTTACTATGTAACCTCACTAGTGAAGGAGTTTCTGTCTAAACCAAGTAAATGCTAAATAGTCAGTTACCGCTACTTTATAAATGGCTCCAAGTCCTTCCTTCAGCAGAATGTTGCCTCTTTTTTCCAGTCCTTCCTCTGTGCCTAGGTATAAAGAACGATTTAAGTGTGTAGCTATACGATGTGTTGTGGGCTGCTAGCAGCACAGCTATGCCACAGAGCAGATGACTCCTGGTGACACTGTTTTCATCAGCATGTAACAAATATTTATTAGTTTAGACTAGATTCAGTACTAGGTTGCAGAACCTATGACCTTCACATCCTTCCACTCTTTGTCCTTATAATATCTAAGCTAATAATAATAATAATATTGATAATAATATTTATGTCAGAAATATGTTATAATTCTGTCATTTTGCAGGAATACCAGGAAGAAGTAGAAGCAGCTGAGGAAAATAAAACCCAGCTTAAGGAGATGGGTGAGCGTCTTGCAAAAGCCAGCCATGAAAGCAAAGCAGCAGAAATTGAGTACAAGTTGAGCAAAGTGGATGAGCGCTGGCAGCATCTGCTGGATCTCAATGGAGCTCGGTAAGAATATGCTGTCATCATGTATGATACTTCTCTGGTGTGAAATTGAATTATTTAATTGCTTTCCTGTATAATCTTATGGAGTGTCCTCATACTTTGGTAATCATTGTGTGTGTTTATACACTTATTCCCTCATGGACAGCATATTGCCATCTAATAAATGTAGACTCATAACTGGATATGTGCTAAATACTATGAGAGTGTCACCAACAGGAAGCATCATATTTATTTTTATTTATTTATTTATTTTACATTTGTTGACCGGGCTAGTCTAGCTGGGGACATGTCCATTTTCAGTAGAGGCCCGGGGAGAAAAGCTCCAAGAAATCGTACAGAGTTTATACAAAGTTAAAATAGAAGTTATACAGATATTGAAAGAACAGAATTATCACAAAAAAAATGTTTTTTTTTTTTTTTTTGAAAACTCAGACATGACTAGGGCTCATAGATGTAGGACAGAGTAAATATTTATTTCATGTTACAAAGGTTTTTTTTTCTGCAGCAACTACAAAATGCATTCACTTATGTTTTTATTAATATTTCATAGGGAAAACAAAATTCATTAGGCAAAACTGCATGGTTTTCTTGTATGAATCAAGATAATGAATTGTTTAGTGAATGTCATTGATGTTTTATGTACATTTTTTTTATTTACTGTTTCGTAACTAAGTGAGTTTGTCTGAAGACCCTTTTCAAACCTGACCTGAAAGTAATGAAACAAAAGCAAACAACAGAATATTCAAGAGGCATACATTACATAAGAACACATGCAAAATTAAATATTTGTAAAGGGTCTTAGAAAAAAAACATATACTTGTTGCAGATTCATATTTTTGTTACTACATACAGATAGAGTTAACAGTAAAACTGAAGTTGTTTACAACATTTGCAAATTATTAAGTCCATTTGAATTTCAGTATTTCAGGAAATAAGGACAATATTTAGGAGAAAAAGCTGGGAAAAACCATCATGCCGGAGTTAGCATATTGCTAGATTTCAACATTTCTTGGTGGCTGTCTTGCTGAAGGAAGTATGTTCTTTGAAAGCAAATGGTTAGGTTATCCATTGTCCTTAAGTAGTTACACTCCATTTCCTTGTGCAAGTGTTCAAAGAAGGCCCTTTTGTACTCAATGAGAGATTCCATACCCCTTACTTCAGGTGAGAGTTTGTTGCATGTTCTCCAGTAGCTGCTTTATATGAAGGTCTGAATAATGTGATAGCTTTTTTCTAGGTAATTCTTAGGGAGTAAACCTGGTATTGGATGGGTAGTTTCTGTATCAAAGGTATGTAATAGCTACTGTTTCGTATTTTGTGAGTAGGAGTGTATAGGATATGACATTGATATTTCAGTGACTGGAAGCCATTTCAGGAGTTCTAGGAGTTTACAATGGTAAGATCTTCTGTTGGCAAGGAAGAAAAATCTACAGTTGTTATTTTCTGTAATCTGTAGTCTTTGGGAATGTTGTGCTGAGTAAAGAGTAATCAGAAAAAGATCATATTCCAATTTAGGGCTGTGCTAGACAGAAGCCTAAAATGTAAAATTGTTAGGATGAAATAAATCTTAAGCTGGAAGATCACTAGTTTATTTGTACTTTATGAACTCTAAAGGAACCAGGTGTAATCCTTAAAGTGATATACAAATGTGTTATACAGGTCTCCTGCATTGAGTGTAAAAAGTCACGGAGGGATTGTAATTTCTTTAGATGTAGCATATCTAACAGCTCTGGGTCAGACATGGCTTTGTAATTCAAGCAGAGATCGCCTGTAAGTAGGCAATAAGAGACAGAGTATAGCTGGAGTTTTTTTTAGTCTGTCCATATAGGGCATGTGTCTAAGGCCTAAGATCCTCTTAGTGAAGTATTTTTGTGGCCTTTCCAGCTGTTGTAGGTGTCTAGTGAGGTACATAACAAATGGGGCGTTGTATTCTATAATAGGTCTAATGAGGGACGAGTAGAGAGTGTGCATGACCTCTTTTTTCCTGGATGAGAAAACTTTTGTAATGAGATGTGCCACATAGAAGAACTTTCTGACTACAGTGGCAATGTGGTTATCAAAGGAGAGGTTGCTGTCAACCTGTGCCCCCAGGTCTCTTATCACAGCTTCGGTGTTTAGTGGACTGTCACCTATGTGGTAGTTCACGGCCATCAAATTTTTCCCAAAGGGAATGACAATGCACTTTTTGGCATTGAGCTTAAGACAATGGTTTTGGCACCAGTCATTGGTGTCAGTGAGGCCTTTTTGTAGAATGTCTACATCAGTTGGAGAATCAGTAATGGCCCCAGTTTGCAATCATCTATGAACTTGGTCAGCCAGAGTCCCTTTGTGTTGGCTTGAACTTCAGAGAAGTAGATGCCAAACAGGAGAAGACCTAGGACCGATGCCTGTGGGACACCGCTTGTAACTGGTCAGTAGTCAGATTTGGAGTCCACTACTTTAACAGTGTGATTAAACAGGAGAGGACCTAGGACTGATCCCTGTGGGACACCACTTGTAACTGGTCGGTAGTCAGATTTGGAGTCCGCTACTTTCACAGTGTAAGTTCTATCAGTGAGACAGTTGGCTACCCATCTTATTACATAGGGGTTTATGCCTAGTTTAGTGAGTCTGTCTGTAGTTCCTGAGTGAGGGATGGTGTCAAAAGCCTTGGCAAGATCTGGGTAGGCTGTGTGAACTACTTGGCCCTCATCCACAGCTCTGGTGACAGACTCGAAGAAGTCTATCAGGTTGAGCAGGCATGATCGACCTTTCACAAACCCATACTGCGTGGGGTCCAGAGTTTGGAGATTCCCTATGTCCTTATTTATAAGGTCCATGATGATGCGCTCCATAGCCTTACATATCAGACTCATCAGGCTAATGGGGCAGTAGTTCACAGGGTCTATAGTCGCTCCCCCTTTGTGGAGTAGGATGACCATAGCAGTGCCCCATTTGGTAGGAACAAAGCCTGAAATGAGGCAGTGATTGAATAGGGTACTCAGGTGTGGTGCCAGTTCACTTTGTAATTCATGTAGTCAGGTAGGGATATTATCAGGTCTCATGGAAGCTGTATTCTTGGCTTTGGACAGTGTGTTTTTTACCTGTGTAGCCGTGATAATAGGGACTTGGCATTTCTCAGGTATTGTGATAGGCCCTTTAGGGGGTGAAAAGGAGGTAAAGTTCGCACTGAACCAGTCAGCCAATATGTTAGCAATATCAGTTGGTTCTGTATATGTATTGCCATTGTGCTGTAACTCAGAGCAGATCTGAGTATTGCCATGTAGATTCTTGACATAACTATAGAATGCTTGTGGTTGTCTTTAGAATCTGCAGCAATTTTGTTTTCATAGCTCACTTTAGAGGATTTGATGATGGATCTCAGTTTTTTTGCTGAGGCTAACAAAGGAGTTTTTTCCACTCTTGGGACTTCACCCTTTTCTGCAATTTTTTCTTTCTGTTGTAGAGTTTGTTTATGGTGGGGGACCACCAGATTGGCTTCCTTTTTTTGAAGGAGAGCATCTTGGTTCTGTTTGTTATGGCCCGTTCCATGCACTTGTGTATGTGCTCATACAGTGCATTGGTGTATGATTCAGCAGTCATGCACCTATTTTCCATTTGCATGGGTGTCGTGAAGTTAGCCACCTCTGTTTTTAGAAGCCCAGAATTGTCATCTACTAACTGGTTGTGACGTCCCCACTCTGGGCTAGTAATCAAGGAGCCTGAATCCTCACCACTTACACTGATGAGGGATGTTCAGTTGGAATACAAATAGATACACTCAGTATTTCCAGATGCAGACCTCTATGCAGCAAGCATAAATTTCCTTAAGAGCACACAGGAAACACAGTCAACCCCAGTTCTGGATTTCTTTATATCATTCTCCCTCAAGGACACCAGTATGGCTCCCCACTAGCACCGCTGTAGGGTTATGTCCTCAGCTGAGTGTCCAAGCCAAGTCCTCCAACACCCTCTCTGTGAAACCAGTGCTTCGTGTCCCTGCTCCAAGTAACTGACACACACACACACACACACACACACACTGTGAGATTTGGCTTAAACACACACACACACACACACACACACACACACACACACACACACACACACACACACATACACACACAAACACCTGGGAAAGCCTGGCATAGATTTACCTGCTGTTCCCCATTCTGCCCACAATATAAGGTAGTTATCACTGCCACCAGACACTACAAAGCCAGCTACCTAAGGCTGTTGTAAGGGTACCCAATTATACTGAATGAAATTAATATTAATACAAATAGTAATGTTGACCAAACAGCCAGGCTTCAAGAGTGGCCACAGTGCCACCAATAGATATAAGTGCTCTCAAAGGTTAAAATAATCTGTAAAGGACCAGCCACAATGAAAAGTTTAATTATATGCAATAATAAATAATAAAAGAACATGAAAATACAAAATATCTATTTACAGTAACACCAGAGTTTCAATAACAAGAAATATTAAAAATAACACAGCTGGAAAGATTCACAAGTTACAGAAAAACAATACATAACTATTCTCACTATATTTTCCTGATTGATCTAGAGAATTACTGTTCCTACTTACTTAATAAAGCAAGGCAAGATGAAGTAGGTGAGGGATCCTTCTATGTCAGGTTCCAAGAAACAGCCTGCCCTGAGACTTCTGCAGCAATTTTGTTTTCATAGCTTAAAACATTATTTCTGTACAGAATTACATCACATATATCTGGTCACCTGACTTCTGGTTCCCACGCAACCCCCCTTTGCTAAAAACTGCCAGGATTTAGCACTTACATGTCAATAATACACACACAAGAGCACTACTCAGATCTGGTGCAACTTCTGGAAGTCCTGAAACAATTACAAACTTCTACTCCTCTTACAGAGACTAACAAATCATGCTTCTTACAGAAATTGTGTCTGTGGCTTCATTCAAAACTGTGAGATAACATCTTTATGGCCAACCCCAGTCATTTAATTTCTTACTGTTTTGTAAACTTAGTTGGAGCTGAACTTAACCTGTTCTCTTTGAGTATCCTCTGTTAACATATATATTTAATTCAGTTACAATACAGTCAGGACCCGCTGTTGGTACATTTTTAACACAAGCAACTTTACAAATCCATTTTCAACACAAGCATCATCAGTACAAACCAGTTTGATATTCAAATAACATATAATTCTTTATTAAATTCCACCTAGCTCTGCTGGAATGTTACAAATCCACCGCCTAACTTCTCCTGGCATAGCTGGCATTACCCTACATAGTCACCCCCCTCTTTGAAGATTCAAGCTAGTTTTACAAGTGACCCATGAGAAATATTGCTTGAGAGGATTGGGCCTGTCTGGGAATACATTAACTCACACACTGGCTTGAGAGCCCATCTGCATTGGCATTGCTAACCCCACTGTGGTGCTGCAGTGTCATATTATATGCCTGCAGCCCTAGGCTCCACCTTAGTAACTTGGCATTTTGATGGCTGGCTTGATGTAGCCATGTTAAGGGACCGTGGTCTGCAACTACAGTGAATTTCCTTCCATACACATAGGGCTGAAGTTTCTGCAGTGCTCTCACTATGGCTAGACATTTTATTCTACTGCTGAATAACATTCCTCTCTCTCTGTAGGGTTCTACTGCTGAGATATACCACTGGCTGCTTCTACCTCTGAGGAAACCTGTCTGAGTACTGGTTCGAAGCTTCCACCTGCACAACAAATTCTTTGCTGTAATCTAGACTTGCTAATATAAGGTGTCCTCTCAAAGCCCCTTTAAGCTTTTGGGATGCCTGCTCACAGGCTGGGGTCTACACTACCTTGCCTGGCCTGTTTTTCATCATCAGGCCTGTGAGGGGAGCAGCTATTGTACTATTATTGGGAGTATACTTTCTATAGTACCCCGCTGTCCCAAAGAATGCCCTCACCTGCTTTTAGTAACACGGGTAGGCCTGAATGGCTTCCACTTTGGCAGGTTCTGGCCTGATCTTACCAGTCACCATTCTACGTCCCAAGTAGGAGACCTCTGCCATACCCACCTGATATTTACTGGGCTTAGTGGTCAACCCTGACCTTTGCAGTCTGCCCAGGACCTCCCTGACATGCTGAAGATGCTCGTGCTAAGAATGGCTGTAAATGGCAATATGTATGTGTCTGAACTGCAAATTATTGAACTGTTAAACCTTTGAACAGATATTACAACTTATAGAAAAATGAAAGGGAGATTTTTTTGTTATCTTGTTAACAACAAGAATGTGATTATAACTAAAGCTGGTAAAGGAAATGCTTTGGTTTTATTAAACAGGTCTATGTATGACAAGAAAATGTTTGAATTATTGTCTGATGTCAAACATTACAAGCCAGGGTCATTTAGTGAAGTAAAAAAAGCTTTTTCACTGATAGACATGTTTATTGAAGAATGGTACAGTTGTGGACAGATTACTGAAGACATTAAGAAGTTTCTGAGAGTAGATAGCCTAAATGTTAGCAAGATCTTTGGATTACTGAAGGTACCCAAAGACTTAGATAATCCACCTCTGAGGCCAATGGTAGGAAGCAGTAACAGCAAAACTGAAGGTTTATCTAGTTTTCTTGATAAGCATTTGCAAAAAGTGGTGGAAAAGGGTAGCTCATACATCAGAGGGTCATTTGATTGTTTAACAAAAGTTAGTGAAAAAGACTTTTTAGTGACATTCAGTATTAAATCTTTATACACAGTTATTCCCAATGAGGGGGGTATGGACATAGTAAGTGGGGAGCTGGTTAATTCTAAGCTTTTTTCCACTAGTATTATATAATTAATTGTGGAAGCTATAGACATAATCCTCAAATACAACTACTTTGAGTTTAATAACAACATGTACTGCCAAACAAATGGAGTGGCCGTGAGTGCTTCCATGGCACCGAGTTATACAAATATTTTTATGCATGGGTGGGAAATGACACACATTTTCAACAACATGTATATGAACAACATTTTTTTGTACAGTTTATTGATGATGTGTTTTTAGTGTGGAGAGGGATCACTGATGCACTTGAAAGGTTTCATAGCACATCAACAGTTTAAGTTATTTTTTTAGAATATACCATAGAATATAGTGGAACCAGTATAAATTATTTAGATGTGACAATATAAAAAAATGGTAAACTTATCAGTAAGATATACAAAAAAGAAATGCAAAATAATTATTTTTTGATTATTCCAGTATGCATCCCACCAGAACTAAGCAAAATATAGCAAAGAGACAGTTAATGAGAGTAAATAGGCTCACTAAAAGGATGGGGACCTTCTGAAAGAAAGTGACAGTATATGCAACAGATTTATCCACAGAGGTTATCCAGTAGAGATGGTAGAAAATAAATTGAAAGAAGTATGCACTATTAGGAAAATGTCTTCCACAGTGGTGCAGTGGTAGCGTTGTTGCCTCACAGCACAAGAGGTTCTCCCTTTTGATTCTTGTATTGGGTTGGGAGTGCCTTCTGTGTGGAGTCTGCATGTCCTCCCTGCGGTCGAGTGGGCGTTCGAAAGACATGCGTTAAATGGGTGTGCCTTCGTTGAAGGTTGGGCATTGGGCTGGCAACTCGACACCATAAAACCAACTGCCAATCATTAGCGGACCAGAGTTCCGCTGTGGCGACCCCTAACCGGGAAAATCCGAAAGACAAACATGCACTATTAGGAAAATGAAGTCAATGAGAGCATGAGCAACAAAAATGTGAATTATTGTTTGGCTATACAAGTAGCAAACAGTATAGATTTACTAAAGATTAGGAAAATAATCAGAAGAAATTGGAATATTATCAGTTGTTCAGAAATAACTAAAGCAGTTGGTGACAAGCCTAAATTTGTACAGAAAAGAGGCAAGAGTTTTTTTTTTTCAGAGAAACCTAAGCTTACCATTGAATAACAGTGTAAAAACAGGGATGTTCAAATGTCTCAACTGTAATTTTTGCAGTTATTTGTACACTGGAATAGAAGAAATAAGGGTGAACAACATGCTGATTAAAATCAGAGACGGATTTACTTGCAAAATACGTTTGTTGTACATTTAGCTCTATGCATGCCCTGTCAGTCATTTTATGTGGATAGAACAACCAGAGAGCTTTACAAGAGAATATATGAGCACAAATATGCTGTATCATCTGGTAATGACTAAAATGGTTTAAACAAGCATTATATTTCATCCAAATGTAAAGTGGATTTTAAATTTATTGTATTAGGTTATATTGCAAGATATGATAATAAGTTTGATGCTGAGGAAGAATTGGGATGGAAAGAATATTTATGGCAAATTAAACTCAATGCTTGTTATACACTAGGATTAAACAACAGAGAAGATTTTGTTGCTTACCTGAAACACAAAGCGCTAAACTATTTTTCTCACATATGCTTGATGATTCTAAATGTATTCGGTCTGAAGAAGTCTCATGGGTAAAGACAAAAGTGTTAAGCACTAACTGGATACTTGTTATTTTATTGTTTTTATTTTTGTGACTATTAAATAAGTTATGGGTTTTCCTATTCAGCTATTTTTACTTTCTCACCTAATATTAAAACAATATGTCTGTAAAGAATGACATCACATACATCTGGTCATCTGACTTCAGGTTCCGTTGCAACCACCTATTGCTAGAAACTGCCAGGATTTAGCACCTACATGTGAATAATGCACAAGAGCATTGTTCAGATCTGGTTCTGCTTCTGGAAGTCATAAAACAATTGCAAACTTCTTCTCCTCCTACAGAGCTGCAGGTTTCCACTGTTTAAAGAGTTAATTAGAGAAAGTGGAATCATGCAGTTACATGAGTAAAAGCAACACTTCAATGGCAAAAACAACATTATTACTAGTTTGTTTATGTACTGCTACAGTATAACTCATCCTTGTTCTTCATATAAATATTTCTCCAGCAATTTACCCTTTGGGGAAAAATGATTTACTTTTCATGTTTATAGCACTTTAGTGATGTTAGCAATACATGTGGTCTGGATATAATATTGTGGGTAGGGACTGCAACAAAAACTACATTTCTACTGTGTAGCCTATGTATTGAACTGTAACACAAGCTATTTTCCAAAATAACATGAGATCAAAGCAGAAAAATGGTGAGACTTTCATGAGCTGTGAAAAAGAAGCAAGTAGAAATTAAATAAAAAAAGAAAAGGAAGTCACTGAAGGGTTTCTGAGCAGTAAATAACATCTAGATGATACCACAATATAAAAAATAACTTGGGTAGAAAATTAACTACATTGGATGTTAGAGTTTTGTTTAAGTTTGGCACATCTTGTAGTAAAATGCTACAATGACGGGAAAATTCACCACAGGGTTTCTACTAGACTGTTTAGCAAAAACAACAAGAAAGGAGAAATTGCTTTACTTTTAAGGAGAAATCTTGTATGCTAATTGAGTTGTTCTATGATGTTACATCTTTGGCTGAGAAAAACTGGACTTGTCAACAGTAAGTTTTATGTGAGCCTATGGAATATAATTCAGTTTGAGAGATGTATTAGTAATTATACAATGAAGGGCCATTAACATTCAAAAACAAGCATGCTGATTCATCAGCCCAACCAGCGTACCTGTTGTAAATTGAGCATATACCAATACTATTAATATATGGTATGGAAACTTGACTTATTTTATTTTTTTTTAAACTGAAAATAATGTGCGCTGTTGCTGTACAAATAATCTGTTCGCAGGTGTTTTTTTCAAGCAAAATCCTTTATTTTCCAACAACATCAGCCATATCAGTCTTTTTAGTACAATACAGTCATTCACGACAATAACAGTGAATCACTTGGCGATGGAATGGAAACCAGTTTGAAATAAAGTTGTCACTGAGACATCCTGAAATTAGAGAGAGACACCCTGATGTAAACAATTCAAAGTGTGATTCTGACATTGGCATGTAGTTTAGCAAGAAAAAGCGAACTTGTTCAAACTGTTAGAGCCATTAATTCCATGAGCTGCAAGATCAGCTGTCTTTGGGAGATGATCTGGCCCTCTTCTAGGCAGAAAGTCTCTCTAATTTCAGGATGCCTCAATGATAACTTTATTTCAAAATATATTATGAATGTTAGAGTAATTTTATGGGAAGATAAGATTTGACTCAAATTACAGAAGTAAACGTTTGCAGATTATCCCTTGCCACCAATCCCAGAGATGCCCTTTTTTTCTGCAGACCAGTATCTATCCCGTACTAGAGCTGGCATAACTGGTTATTCCATGGCATCACCAAGTGATTCACTGTTATTATTTGGAAGACTGTATTGTACTAAAAAAAACGATATGGCTGATGTTGGATAATAAAGGATTTTGCTTGAAAAAACACCTGTGAACTGATTTTTTGTACTGTAACAGCACACATTATTTTCAGGTTTAAGTTCTTGGTTGTTTCGATGCACTGTGTATACCTCCATGGTTGGTTCATTTTTTAATTAAAAAAAAACAAAAAACTAATAGATCTTCCTTTCTCAGTTGCTTTTTTGCTCAACACTGATTTACTACGTAAGCATAGGAACGAAAGTCCCATACGTATGTACTGTACATCAATCAAGCCCCAGGATACCAGGAGAAACATGGAAGAGCAGCACTCTTCCCTCATGACCAAACCACACCAATCATGGGTAAATCCAGCGTTATCCACATACAGCTGTGGGTTATTGCTGTAATATACAAGTTAGAAAGTATGGACAGAAAAGTTTTATTCTTTATCAGTATCTGTGCCACCTTTTTGGCATATTTCCATACAACTAGGATGTCATCATGGTCTTTGGACGTGGCTTCCTTAACTTAAGGACTCACCAATAAAGAAACAATAAAATGTCTAAGAAACAAAATTAAACAAAGATTGTTTACCTAGGGGGCATTTTAGTAGGAATGTTAGCTATTTTGCCTGTTTTTATATTTTCAGAAAGTAGGCAGTTATGTAGTATTGAAAGTCAGAGTGTGAAATTTGTTAGTATTAACCAAAGAGCACACTACCAATGTCCATGTAGACTGCACAACACTGGAAATTCTGTTAATTGTTTTGTTAGTCATTATGAAGGCAAGTTCATATTCTTAAACTTGATGCCACAATAAAAGGAATCACAATCTGTTGCATGTCATCCTCTGTAACTTTGTATTATTATTATTACTTCCTGCTCTGCAACTATGCAAACTGTATAAATTGAGACTTAGTATTTGTTTTAGTGTTAATTATGCAGATAGGTATATCGGTTATTTATTAAACTGTTCACAAACATACAGGAAAGCATTGCTTTATTTATTTGCTGATATAGCAAATCAAAACCAAGAAAATCTAAATGTGTTACTGCTCAATGCTAGGAGTCTAAACAAAAAACTTCACTCCTTACAAGCTCTCTTCACCCTAGAGATTGCTGACATCTGTGCAGTCACTGAGAGATGGTTTAAAGCCATGGAGAGCACACCACTAGTGCAAGGTTATAATGCCTTCCACACATTTAGACCAGCTACTACATGAACAGGGACTAAAGGTGGAGGTGTCTTGATTTACATCAAAAATAATTATACCTCAAGGCTGGTCAAACAGGACAATAAACTTGAGCATCTCACTGTTAAAGTCGCCATAGGCAACAACCAATACCACTTCCATGTAAGCTATAGATCCCCCTCTATGACCCAGTAAACCTATAACATGTATTTAAACTCATTGGAAACACTCACCATCCAAGTCAATACCATATTCATTGGTGACATTAATTACCCCACTATCAATAGGGAATTATATACAATATCAAACTTACAGGCACAGAGATTCCTGGAATTTTTAAACACAAATTCACTAGAACAGATTGTCAACATACCAACAAGGGGTACAACCATACTGGATCTGGTTCTCACTAATATAGGAGACTGCTGCAGAACCCTAGTGTAATGTCTTCTCTGGTAAGTCAGACCACAAAATGATCTCCTTTGAAGTAAAAATAAAACTTGGAACCCCAGTTAGCCCTGGAATATTCAAAAACTACTGTAAGGCTAACTTCCTACTATTAAGTGATAGCCTGGCAAAATTTTAAGCCCCCATAAACCACGAGAACACTGCTGCTTACGCAGAACTGTTCAAAGAAACCTTATACACACATGTTAATAGCTTTATAGAGGCAGCTGTATCCACCAGGAAGAAGTACAGAACTAACTCAAAACACACGCCACCCTGGTGGAATCACATCTATAGGCTGTATTACAGAATGAAGATGGCAATGATTAGGAAGTAGCAACAATTCCCACGACAGGGTAAAAAACTGAAAAATGGAAAAACACGACCACTGCTTCAAGACACCAGCAAACCACACCAAGCCTTGGAAGTATATCCTTTAATACACACCGACTAAGCGCTTTCACCAAATAATTGGCTTCTTCAGAGTCAGTGTTACAAAGAAAACACAAGCCTTTTATACATTGATCATAATGACATCACATGCTCATTCAATTAAATCAAATTAAACAATTGTAATTAATAATTGTTATCCCCCCTATTGTTAAAACCACTAATTCTTATCAAAGAAACTATCTTACTCACAAATAATTTAAAATGACTTTGTACACAAAACTTTAAAAACATTTTGACATAAAAAATTCACATACATACATATTAATCCTTGATGTGCATCCCCATTTGTTTAAACACATAAACCAACTATATAATGCTGGCCTTGAATTTCAAAACTGGTTTTAAAGAAATATAATCATTAATGCCCGGCTGTCTCGTGGCATTTAATCTCAACTGCCACTTTGTTTCTAATAAAGCTACTCTATTATTAATATCCCCTCCCTGTTCTAAAAATACTCTATCAATAATAAAAAATGTAAACTTCTTAAACCCCTTACAGCTCGCACTATGGACATATAATGCATTGTGTGAGTCCTTATTCTTAATCGCTCTCACATGTTCAGTAATCCTCTCACGTAATTTACGGGTGGTCATACCTATGTAGAATGCTTCGCAGGTTATACATGAGGCCACATATACCAAATTCTTGGTGTTACAATTACACCTCCCTGGGCAAGATAAAGTCTGCCCCCACCCTTTTATACATACATATGTTCCTTCTGCTATATACCTGCAACATCTACAACAACCACATTTAGACATCCTAGATGTCCTATTCCTAGCCTCCCATTCTAAGATACTTTACAATCATGGTTTGAAGAGCCGGAATTTGTCGACAGGACAGTGGTTTCGAGGTTGGAGCCCATAGTTCCGTTAACACTGAAGGAGCAGATTTCCAGGTACGATAGACTCTGTACCAAATACAAAGCGTTACAGCTTGATAACCTGTTTCTTGGTTGTTCAAGGGAGCTTAACCAAGTGCCGAAGGGGCTTCGGATATGGAAGCTTCCAATGGGCATTGATGTTGGCTCTGTGGCTTACAAGGAACTCATTGCCTTGTATGACAAGACTGGTCTGGATATGCTAAATATTATTATTAGAAACAACTCTAGTAAGTTAATATCCCTTCGTGAAGATATTTTAAAACTTCACAATAGCATTAGTACTGATTTATTATTTTTTCAACACGAGGTTCAATTTAACAATGTTGTTAGAAAATTAAAAAACTTTGTGGACAAAAACATGGCGCTCAAATTTAAAAAGTTAGCAAGGGATACAGCCGATTATCAGCACAATACTGCCTACCCGCCTGGTAATATTATGGTTAGAGGCGATTTAAATTTAAATACAAATCCAAATTTTAACCAGGGAAATAATTACTATTCACATGTCAACCAGTACGATTCGGTTCATGAGAACGAAGCACCTGAAGGTGTTAACAGGGACATACACGATCAAGTTTTCGAAGAAGTGGATTTTTTGGATCCACCTATGGGGCCGCGAAGGTCCAAGAGACTATTAAACAAGGCACAAAAGACTGTATTGATGGACAAACAGTACCGGGATTGGGGGAGAGAAGAATATCACAGGGTGTATTGATTGAGAGCGATTCTGCTTATTGCAGGTTTGACCCTGGGCATGACCGGACAGTTGATACAATTGTGTTTGTACCTGATTCTCTTGTTCTTGTTTCTAATTCTCCTGTGCACGAGATGGGTTTTGGCAATGTGGGAAGACTAAAAGGTACTGTGGTTGGATGTGAAAATGTTTGTGTAAATGCAAATGGAAATGAATTTGAAGCTTTGCATGTTAACATCATGGCTGAAGCTTCTAGTTTGGGTCCAACTGACTCTAACATGGATTATGAGCAGGTTGCTGTATTAGATGAGTTAAACAATGTTTTTTCCGAGGTTCCTATTCAGAATGTTGGTGATAGGGATTCCTCTGGTGCTGAGTTAGGCCTGATTTGTCAAACTATGCAGAAGTGTGTTTTTTTTATTTATAACTACACTGACAAGGAAATTAGTGATGTGTATTTTGAATTATTCACTAAGGGCATTAACCATTAACTTTGTACCAAATTTCAAACTTGATGTAGCTCATTTGTTGATTAACTTGAAACTGTTTACAAGGAAATTAAACTTGGAGATGTATTTTTATGGTAATCACGATATACAAATGAATGTTGAAGCACCAGGGTGTAAGGCACTTACAAGGAAAAGTACTTTTATTCCCCCACCATTTAGTGAAGTGGCTGCCCTTGAAAAATTATTAGACTTTGAGTTCAGGAGAATATGCAGTGCTAGGCATATTTTGATTGACAATTTAACAGCGCAAGAAAGGCTATTGTTAAAAGAGCTAAGGAATTCTAACAGTATTAGGTGTTTGAAACCAGACAAGGGTGGGGGGATGGTTTTGATGAGTAAGATAGATTATATTGCATCTATGATGTTTATTTTAGAAGATAATGGAACATACAAAAGGGTATCGAGAAATGAAATTAATATTGCCTACAAAAGGATTGAATTGTATCTGTTGGATGCCCTTTTTCAAGGTATGATTACAGAAGTTGAATATGACTATTTGATGGTTAAAAATCCTGTCATGCCTTGTATTTTTGGGATCCCCAAGGTTCACAAAGGTGTGGTTAACTTACAGTTTAGGCCTATTGTAGCAGCCAAGGGTTCAAAAACTGAACCCTTGGCTTCCTTTGTTGACTTTATGTGCAAGAGGGTGTTGGATGAGGTCCCTCATGTATTAAGAGACTCATGGCATTGTCTTGAAAGATTGAGAGATGTTAAGGAAGATTATGGTTTATACAGTTTTTTAACCATAGATGTAGTGAATTTATTTTCCACCATCCCTCACAAGGAGGGTCTGGAGATGTTCCGTGAGAGTTTAATAATGAGTAGTAATATAGATAAGAGCAGGATTAATTTAATTTGTGAGTTAATGGAGATGGTTCTCTTGAATAACTTTATTAAATTTGAAGGGGAGACGTTTCAGCAATGCTCTGGCGTTGCAATGGGCGCCAGGTGCGCCCCTATCTTTGCGAACATGGTTCTCTTGGCATGGGAAAGAATGTTTGTTTTCCCAACCAGATTTATGGAGAATATAATTCTATACAATAGGTTTCTGGATGATTTACTTATTTTATGGAAAGGTGATGAAGTTGAAGCAGTTGAGTTTGTTGAATATTTGAACAACACCACTAGCTTTTTGAAATTTACTTTTGAGTGGAAGAAGGACAGTATTAACTTTTTGGATATAGCAATCTTCAAGAGTGAAGTAGGTTTATCTAGTACTATATATAGAAAAGAAAGTTATTCAAACTCATTGTTGCACTTTAAAAGCTGTCACCCATACCACCAGAGGAAGGGTGTGGCTAAGGGGCAGATGGTGCGAATCTCTAGGCTAGTGAGTGATGAATGTCTGTTTAAACAGGAAATGTTCAAATTGATTGGTATGCTTATGGATAGGGGGTACCCGCTTAAGTTGTTATTGAAATTAAAAAGAGACGTGTACAAAAAGAGAAGCTCACTATATTCACCAATTTTGGGTGGGGTGAATGATAGGGTGAATAATCAGGAAGTATCCAATGCATTAACTCCTTTCGGAGCATGTTTTATTTTAAAATTTAATGAAAGAAGTACAGAAATTGTAGAAGTTTTCATAAGATGTGGGAGTATTGTCTAAGTAGCACTACAAAGGAGATATTAGGATTAAGTCCCAGAATAGTTTATAGTAAAGGTGACAACTTGAAAAGTATCTTAGAATGGGAGGCTAGGAATAGGACATCTAGGATGTCTAAATGTGGTTGTTGTAGATGTTGCAGGTATATAGCAGAAGGAACATATGTATGTATAAAAGGGTGGGGGCAGACTTTATCTTGCCCAGGGAGGTGTAATTGTAACACCAAGAATTTGGTATATGTGGCCTCATGTATAACCTGCGAAGCATTCTACATAGGTATGACCACCCGTAAATTACGTGAGAGGATTACTGAACATGTGAGAGCGATTAAGAATAAGGACTCACACAATGCATTATATGTCCATAGTGCGAGCTGTAAGGGGTTTAAGAAGTTTATATTTTTTATTATTGATAGAGTATTTTTAGAACAGGGAGGGGATATTAATAATAGAGTAGCTTTATTAGAAACAAAGTGGCAGTTGAGATTAAATGCCACGAGACAGCCGGGCATTAATGATTATATTTCTTTAAAACCAGTTTTGAAATTCAAGGCCAGCATTATATAGTTGGTTTATGTGTTTAAACAAATGGGGATGCACATCAAGGATTAATATGTATGTATGTGAATTTTTTATGTCAAAATGTTTTTAAAGTTTTGTGTACAAAGTCATTTTAAATTATTTGTGAGTAAGATAGTTTCTTTGATAAGAATTAGTGGTTTTAACAATAGGGGGGATAACAATTATTAATTACAATTGTTTAATTTGATTTAATTGAATGAGCATGTGATGTCATTATGATCAATGTATAAAAGGCTTGTGTTTTCTTTGTAACACTGACTCTGAAGAAGCCAATTATTTGGTGAAAGCGCTTAGTCGGTGTGTATTAAAGGATATACTTCCAAGGCTTGGTGTGGTTTGCTGGTGTCTTGAAGCAGTGGTCGTGTTTTTCCATTTTTCAATGATTAGGAGGTGCAGCACCCAGCAGGATA
Organism: Protopterus annectens; assembly: GCF_019279795.1. Lineage (NCBI taxonomy): Eukaryota > Metazoa > Chordata > Ceratodontiformes > Protopteridae > Protopterus > Protopterus annectens. Next base: position 123,704,365 of record NC_056725.1, on the reverse strand, counting down.
AAAGCAGTCCCATCAATCAAAAAGAACAGCTCAGAGGGCAAATAAAGTCTACCAAAGCCAAATATGAGGTAAATTTGGCCTCCCAGGCCAAGGACAAACACAAGGCATTCTTTAGCTATGACTGCAGCCTCAAAGGCAATACACAGTTGTGTGCAGAGTTTATTGTAAATGGAGCCACCTGTACTGAGCCACAAGATCTAGCAAACCTACTGTCCAACAAATTCAGCTCCAACTTTATCCTTCTCTCCCTAGCTACCTTCCCTCAGGAAATACCATCAAATATAACTTTCCCTACTAGGGAATAGATCCTTAATGCTCAATCCCTAAGTCAAGAACACTGCATCAGTGGGCCCAGACAGTATCCCTGCATGCCTGCTAAATAGCATGAAACATGATCTATCAGGCCTTTTGGAATTGCTTTTTAACTGTAGCTTCCAAACAGGCTTTGTACCTCATGAGTGGAGAACAGCAACAATCATCCCTCTGCACAAAGGTGAGCCATTTACATACCCTGGAATCTACAGACTCAAAAGTATCACTAGTCTAATATACAAAGCCATGGTAAAAGGTTATCATGAGAATGATTAATAATACATAGGAAACCTCCAGACACTGGGCCCAACCCAATTTGGTTTCATCAAGGGCATATCATGCCTACTGAACCGGGTGGACTTCTTTGAGAAGTTCGCCAAAGCAATGGATGATGGCAAAATGGTTCACACTGCTTACCTTGACCTGGCCTAAACATTTGACACAATACCCCAGTCAGACATTGTTGACAAACCTAAGATGCTAGGTGCAAACCCTTATGTCACCCAGTGGATAACCAGCTGGCTCATAGACAGGAACCAGGACATTAGAATGGGGAAGTCCACCTGTACAAAGAGGCCAGTCACAAGTTGAGTCCCTTGGGGATTAGTCCTGGATTGCTCATTTTTGGCATTTACTCCTCTGAAATCAAGAGCAATGTTACTGGCCTTTGGCTGACTAAATTTGCGGATAATTGCAAATTAGGAGCGGTCATTGAATCTCCCACTGGCAAAAATGTTCTCCAGGAAGGGCTGACACAGAAAGACAACTAGTGCCGGAGCCATGGACTAAAACTAAATGCCAAAAAATTCATAATAGTGTCTTTCGGGAAATCGTCCACCCCTGGTAAATGTCATATTGACAATACACCCCTAACAGTTGCCCCAAGTAGTCAGGGACTTCGGGACACTCAGACAATAATCTAGCCTTTGACCATCATGTGTCTACAGTATCATTTTATGTTATGCAATTTATAAACCAATGTATGGCATCTAGGTCCAAGGAATTCATTGTTCAACTGTATTCAGCATTCATCAGACATATCATTGTGTAAAATGCCCCCTTTGGTATGTACCTAACCAGGCATATATAACAATTGGAATATCTACAGAGGTTCCTCACTAGAAGAGTACAAAATGTTAAGTAACTGTTATGTCCTTTGCAGACCACCTCAGGGCCCTATCACTGTATTCTGTCTCCTACAGGCTGTTGAGGAGAAATCAATGTCTGGCATACAAGGCAGTCTCAGACCCCACTCTGATGGACCTCCTGCATATCCACAAAACAAACAGCACCAGAATTACCTGTTCAAAAGACTTTAACCTTGCCTGTGATATAAATAGGACCTGCTGGAAAGACAGGTATGTATCCCAGAGATTACTACTTCTCTGGGACAGGCAACCAATCCATGTGAAGCAGAGTTCCTCCCTAACCCAATTCAAGTGTAACTTGGACAATTGAATAGGTAACAGGAACTTCATCCCTAGTTTGACACCTATGTCTCTGATGTACACAGAGACTGTAAATGCTTCATCTCCCAGTCCCCTGCTTGTTAAGGTTTCACCTCTCAAGCCTCTTCTTACACTTATCAAGAATGCCAGAACTTGTCAGAGATTTGGGATGCATGGCTAGGGTTAAAAAGGCTGTTGTGGTCATTAGCCTAGTAAACACTTATGAACCTATGAACTATGTGAAAGCTCAGGTGTAGATGAACAAAAATGTTGCTGATACTTTGCTTCTAGCTTTTATTGTTACCAAGACATGGCATTTGCTTATGAAAATTTATGAAACATAGGTGTGGCATTTAATGCATTATACTGTTGTTGCAAAGGCTTTGAAATCATTTAATAATATGACTGGAAATGAGTTTTTTTTTTTTTTTTTTTTTTTTTTATTGCTGAACAACATTGCTCTTTGTGCTTTTACTTCAATTTATGGTATAGTTTATCAGAGTTGCTGTGGCATGAATGATTTGAGACTGACAACTTCATGGAAGAAAGTATTTCTTTTAAGGTTTGCCTATATTTATAAGACTAAGTAGATACAAAAATAGGAATTCAGTAGGGGTTAGTTTAGAAACCTGTTTTAACTGACATTTTTTGCAGAGTCTGAGTACAATGATGGAGAAGAAGCAGTAAGTTAAATATTTTTAAACTATATGAGAAATCTGAAGGTAGAAGGTGATTAAATAATGTGCATTTTCAGAGCATTAAAAAGTTACTGCCCCTTTCTTTTAAGATTAAAGGCTGTGGGATCAGTCTGTACACAAGGAGCTTGAGTCTGTATTTCATTCTTGATGTTGCATTGATGCATGAGGATCATCTAGCTTCTTGGGGAGCGAACCTTCATTTGAGATCGCATTCGTATGAGCATGTTGAAGTTCGTACAGGTGTTGTCGCTACTATAGCATTTGTGCCAGAAGAACTGCAGTTTCCCTTATCTATTGTCTACATTTTCCAAAACCTGTAATCTTGCCCTACAAAAAGACCATATGTCCAGTAGAATCTACTAGTCTACAAAGCTAAAGAAAAATAATTTAATGAATAAATAAAAATAGGTTTGGAGTAATGCACACAGGTAAAATAAAAAGGAACATTGGTTATAAGTTAAAGTGAGAACATCAGTCGAAGGTTGAATAGAAAAAGTCCTAGAAATATAGTTTGATAAAAAATAAAATTCTGATTCTTGTAGGTTGAATCATGGAAATTGTAAAAAGAATACCCGTCTGGTTGTTAAGATCCCTCTATCACTTTCAAGCAAGTTTTTTGGTTTGTACATGTGTAGTACAATGGAATGTTCAGAGCTGTCTGGCTTTTTATAGCAAGAGTGAAGTAATTAAATTGGGAGGGAAACAGAGAAGAAGGAAAGTTTAACTGAGGTATAGAGGAGATGTCTTCTGAAAATAAAATGTGAAAATTGTTTTACTCAGATATAGAAGGGGAGATAACATAAGCTTTGCATATAAATCACGAAGGGATCAAACAGAGCAATTAGTTTACATGGATCTGCTAAGTTACAAGTCAGAGGCGAGAATGAGTGCCAGAGAGAGTGGTTACATAGTACAAAAAACAGTGCAAAGCTGGTTTAGCAGGCCAGTCTCGTTCATTTTGGTACAGTTATTAGTAAAGAATGAAGTTTTAATTAGAAGGTTTAGCCTAGGCATATGCATTACTGATCTAAATTTCTTTTGCCTATCTTTATCGCAGTATGGCATAACACAAATGAAGGAAGGCTACTGGAATCCTTTCAAGTTCATGTATTTTATATATATATATATATATATATATATATTTTTTTTTTTTTTTTTTTTTGCAGCTTATAAGTGTTTCAGCTAGAATTTTCTCTGTGGATACAAAGTTACAATGTAAAGTATTGAAATTACAAGTAATTGTAAGTAAATGTAAACAAGCTTAATTTTTTCAAGAGCTGTAAGCTTTCACTTCAGATCTTATACGTTGATTGTTTCCTGTTTTTCCTTTTTGCTAATCTAGTAATCTTATTTAACACTTGTTCTTGCAGAGTTTATCATGTCCTCCTAAATTATCACTGAGGAAATGGGGTTCAAAATAATACGAAAAAGAGGAAGGAGTACCATTTTGGTGGACAACCCCTGAATCTCAGAATAATTGGACACATACCTCTCATATCTTAGCATAAGAAGGCTGGACAAATCCTAAAATGATGGGGGGACAAAAGCCCAAAAATAGGGATAGATTTGGAAAATTGGTGTTATAAATTTAGAAAGTTGCTAGAATAACAGAATATGTAATATCATACTTTGTGAAGGATATGAAGTCTGAAACTCAAAGGTATGTCAACTTCAATCCTCAGTGATTTGCCAGAAACCACAAATTTTATGAGGAATCAACCAAAAATGTAAGGCAAAAATCTGGACTTTCTACAAAAATTTGGAGGTATGATTTGATAAGTGGTCATTATAATAGTCAAACCTGCATTTCAGTACTGCTACTTCCTTTTTTAATTTGTTTGATTCATAGAATGTTAGGTTATCAGTTGCTTTGCAGTTCACAGATTATTTTGCAGTTACTGCAGATGTTTGTATTTACATAAAGTGATTTGTTTGACTCACCTTACAGGATGGTTTTGAAGAAATTACTTTGCTAAGTATTGTATACATCTGGCAGGTGATACAGAAGGTTAAGGCCAAGATGTTCCTATAGTACAAGGTTTGAGTCCATCAGCTCTCATTTGGCTACTTTATGACCTTGAGGAAGTCACTTAACCAGACAGTTTTTGGGGGCAACTAGGAAATTAGGCTAGATTCCTTAATGGTCTCCTGGACTGCATGCTCAGTAACTAACTGTAGTTATCATTTATGGCCAACTTCTCTGCAGGACCTCACCCAATATCTCTTTTACCTGTGTCACTCAGCCCATTCATTCAACAGGGGTTGAAGCCAGACATTTACTGGCTAGGCAAGAACCCTATGGCTCATTCCTTCATGCCCAGGAAGACCTGTTAGTCCATCTATTCAGCAAGAGTTAGGTGGTAGACTATGGACCAGCTTGCTAGTGATTGCAGGACATCCTCTTCTCCCCTAGTGCAGGATGTCTTGCATTGACTAGCAGGACATTCTACACTCCTAGGCCTGTGATTCACGCGTGTAACACTTAAAGCTCCAGCTAGGTATCACCAAATTTGAGAGCCACAGCCACTTCCCACACTCCAGGATGATGAGCTTACAGCAGACACTCAATCATATTTTTCACAACAAGATCATACAGGCTTCTTGGTATGTATATGGGACTTTATCCATCTGTGCTATAGAGCTGGCTTTATTTTATTTATTTATTTATTTTATTTATTGACATTTGTTAACCGGGTTAGTCCAACTGGGATTTTGTCCCATTTTCAGTGGAAACCCGAGGAGAAAAGCTCCAGATAGTACAATAAATCATTACAGTAGTAAACAAGAACAGCAAACAAAGGAAACAAACACTAGCAACAGTTAAACGACAGCATGTGTGTTTTTTTTTTTTTTTTTTCAGGAAAATACTATGTAACTGTACTAGTGAGGAAGAATGCAGATTGTGAGTAGGATCAACTGAGAGTGATTCCAATGTGGGGGGAGGAGAGAACTATGTAGGGTCATAGCAGGGGCAGATTCTGAAATTGAGTAAATGTGTCTTAAGTTTCTTTTTAAATAGTGGGGTGTGAGAGATTGAGCGTATGTCCAGGGGAAGTTTGTTTCAGGCTTGGGCCACAGAGTGTTTGTAGAGTAGCTTACCTACTGACTTATTTGGGTGGTAAATATCAAGCAATTGTTGATTAGAGGTGCGGAGGGGTCGAGATGGGGTGTAGACAGAGACAAGGAGAGATATAGATGGACAGTTACTTTAAAGAGCATAGAGTGCAGCATGTGAAATTGGTAGAGATGTAGTAGTTGTGGGAGTTCTAGCCATTGTAGAGACTTTAAAGCAATACAGTGGTGTGTGTTGTTTCGGGAGTTAGTGATGAATTGATGAATCTGGCTATTTTGTAGTAGGATTGCTGGAGTTTGTTCAGGGTAGTGTTTTGGATATTTGTGAGAACTGGAGCGGCATAGAGGAGAGAGGTGAGGAGATGTGCTTGTCCTAGGGTGAGTCTAGCTTCGGGACTGAGATATCTTTTGTTCTGGTATAAGAGACCTAGTTATTGATGTGTTTTCTTTATGCATTGCTGTATGTGTTGATTGAATTTTAGTTCATCGTCAATGTTGACCCCTAGGAGTTTGGTGTAGGTGTTAGGTTGGATAGCTGTATTATTACAAGACTTAATGATAAAGGAGGATTTATGATGAGTAAGAGAATGGGGCAGAAAGAATAAGAGTTTGTTTTTTGTGGGATTGAGGATCAGTAAGTTTTTTTAATGCCATTGTTCAGTGGAAAGTAGAGCTTTTTGGGTTAGGGAGTGTAGGTCAGAGATGTTGTTAGCTGTAGAAATAATTGTGGACTCGTCTGCATATTGTATGAGAGAAGACTGATAGCACGAGGTGAAAAAATCATTGTTGAAGATGTTGAATAAGAGGGACCCAAGATGGAACCTTGTGGAACACCAGTAGAGATAGGCAAGAAAGGAGAAGAGGAAGAGAGCCATTTGACTGATTGTTCGTGTCCAGGCAGATAGCTAGTGAACCAGCTGAGGGTGGAGGTGGATAGGTGAAAGTTGGCAAGTTTAGATAGAAGTAATGGATGAGACACTGTATCAAAAGCTTTGGAGAGGTCAAGAAAGGGACAGGAAGTAAGTTTAGTGTTGTCCAAAGATTCTGCAATGGTGTGAGTGAAGGAGAGTAGAGCAGTAGTTGTGCTGTGATAGGGGCGAAAGCCATGTTGGGTAGGGGTGAGTAAGTTGTGATTGAGAAGGTGATTGAGAAGTTGAGTGTGGATACATTTTTCTATTATCTTAGATAGTGGGGACAGAATGGCAATAGGTCGATAGTTGGAAGGGTCAGTGGAGTTACCTCCTTTATGGAGAGGGATAGTGTAGAAAGATTTCCAAAGCGTAGGAACAGTAGATTCTTGCATAGATCTATTTATTAATATTGTCACTGGGTAGGCAATAGAGTCAATTGCGAGTTTGAGGAAGGTAAGAGGTAATTTGTCAGTAGAGGGAGAGCAGGGTTTGGGTTTGAGCAGTAGAGATTTAATGTAGGAAATGGGAACAGGCTTAAAGGAAAAAGAAGTAGTGTTGGGGGCGGGTGTGGGGTCAGGTAAAGAGGAAGAGGTAGGTTGAGAGGGTAGGAGATTTTGGATGGAGGAGATAAAATGTGAATTAAGTAGGGTAGCTGTTTCCTCAGGAGTTGTGTTTGGGTAGGGGGAGGGGTTAGAGGGATTACCTGGGTAAAGGATGCTGTTAAGTGTTGTCCAAAATTTCCGAAGATTTGAATTATATTTGTGCTGGCCTGAGCTATAGAATGACTTTTTGTCTATTATTGCCTGTTTTTAGCAAGATTGCATAGTTGTTTGTATTTGAGAAGAAGAGGTGTTTGTTTAGATTTGATCCAGGCTTTCCATACACTGTCTCTTTGTTTCATGATGGACTTAGTTTCTTTTGAAAGCCAGGGAGCATGACTGGATTTCACTCTAATCTTCCTGGAGGGAGCTAGGGAGTCCAGAGTGTTCAGGAAAATGCTGTTAAAAGTGTTAACAGAATCATTTAGCGGGAGTTGTCTAAAGATGGACCAGTCCATGTTTTGTAGAATAGAGTTAAAATGTGAAGAATTAAATGTAGATAGTTTTCTACAGTCTGTGAAAAGGTGGGGTTTAAGAGTATGGGAGTTGTATCTCAGGATGGAGGTAGGGAGATGATCACTAAGGGAGTCTGGTAAGGTTGTGGGCTGGTGGTAGTGATGGGGGGTGTTGGTAAGAATCCAGTCTATTATGGAGCTGGAGGTTGAGGTTTTGTGGAAGCGAGTGGGGGTAGAAATGAGCTGGTGGAAACCATGAAGGTAAATACTATGTAAGGGAGAGTCAGTAGAGAGTTTTGACCAGTCTATATTGACATCGCCAATGATGAGTGTTTCATAAGGTATGTTGAGAGTGAACCAGGATAAGATGTTTTCCAGAATGGGTACATTGTTGCCAGGAGGAAGATAGATGGAAGCAATACCCAGTTTTTTGTGGGGATTCAGATGAAAGTTTAGAATGAGAAGTTCAGCAGGGTGGAAACTGGGAATAGGTGTGGGGTAAGGTGAAAGGTTAAGGCTGTTAGAGTAGAGGATGGCTGCACCGCCACCTTTCTTTGAAGGTCTGTCAGAGTGGTAGATGTAACCAGGAGGGAGTATTTCACTATTAAAGATATGTGGCTTGAGCCATGTTTCAGATAGGGATAGGATGTGAGGGGGTTTTGTAAACAATCCAAGAGTGCAGCTCAGTAGTTTTATTAGCTAGGCTTTGAATATTCAGTGAATAAAAGGTTAGGTGTTTACATGGAAGTGAGTTATGGGACTGAGGTTGTATGGTAAGTTGTTGGAAGAGAATTGTGAGGAGGAGGTAGATAAGGTAGATGGGGGGATGGGGGAAGGGGAGGTGTAGAGGGGCCTGGATTGGGTTGGATGTCCCCGGAGGAGAGTAGGTCTTTAGTGAGAAGAGCAATTGATGTGAAAGGTTGACAGTACTTGGGTGGTTTAGATTTAGTCTTATTAGATGGTTTGAGAACTTGTAATATGTGTCTTTTATACAGAGTTGAGGTAGAAGTGTCAAATAGGTTTGGAGAGATGGTAAAGGAAGAAGAAGTAGGAGTGCTGTAGTATGAGTGAGAAGTTGGAGAACAGAGGAATGGATTTGTGAGGTAGTAGTGATAGGAGGTAGAGATTGAGAGCAGAGTGAGTAGTGTTGCAGATATAAGTAGATGCAGCATGATGAGTAGTTTGGATTGGGTGTGGAGAGAGGAAGTTAGGAAAGGATGTATAGTAGGGGAATATGCTATGCTTGATTGGAAGTTAAAGTGTGGAAGTCGTGATAAGCAGAAAGTGGATTTGTAGTGGATGGCTTGGCAGGAAGGGGAGGGATGGTTAAGTATAAAGGAAACTGTACTGGGGTGGGTGGGAATGGGGGTAGGGTAGGGGAGCATAATATGGAGCAGGGCTGCACCGACAAGGAAGGACCCAGTAAAAAAAAACAATCAGTGAAAGAGGAGAAAGGGAGAGGAGAGAGAGTGTAGGGTTCTAGCTATAAGCAGAGGTAGTGGGCCTGAGATTAGGGTAGCAGGGGGTTAGAAGCAAAGCACAAGTATAAAAGCTTAAGGAAGAGCTAGGTAAGGCAAGGAATAAGGGGGTTCTTAGGATATCTTGCTGTGGTAGAGAGGAAACAAGCAGATAAAAGGAGGAATGGGTATATGGAAAGAGTAATTTGGACTGTGGGGGTATGGTTAACAGTGGAAAGGAGTAGGGCTGAGTGGGGGGTAGGAAGACTGAGGGATAAGCAGGTTAGAGTAGGAGAATGGGGTAGTGGAGAGGGAGCGGTCAGCAGGTGAGCTACAGCCAACACAGGGGCAGCCCTGAGATTACAGGCAGCATGTATATGTTCCCGGTGAGCAGTACATACTTTAAGTCCACTAAGAGAGGACACAGTCCACAGATGTTTGGCAGGAGGTGGTTTTCCAGAAAGTTTGGGCCAGAAGTAGATTCAGGGAAGCACAGGTAGCATTAAATAACTTTGTTAAGTCCACTAAGAGAGGACACAGTCCACAGATGTTTAGCAGGAGGTGGTTTTCCAGAAAGTTTGGGCCAGAAGTAGATTCAGGGAAGCACAGGTAGCATTAAATAACTTTAAGTCCACTAAGAGAGGACACAGTCCACAGATGTTTGGCAGGAGGTGGTTTTCCAGAAAGTTTGGGCCAGAAGTAGATTTAGGGAAGCACAAGCAGCATTAAATAACCTGTGGCTGGCTTGGAGACACCTTAGGACCGCTCGATGGAGGAGGAGACAGAGAATAAATGATATGCTGCTATTGCTTATTTTTATTGTTATTGTTATTGTTATTAATAGCCTGCCCTCCTATGCTAGTCCATATACATGTTGTCACACTTAAATGCTGAATGCTTATTTTTCTGAAGTTTGTCTCACTTACCCTAGGTACTCCTTCCATAGATTATTTTTCTTGCTACTTGCTCTTTACTAGCTTAGAGTGGCTCACTCATTTCCCCTACCCTACCTCTATTTCCCACCCCACATCATTATCCACACTTATATCCCACAATCTCTACTTCCACAACCATTCTAGCCAATGGTAGTAATCCCAAACCCCACACATTAAATATATATCACCAATCCTCAGACCTCTCTCCAAACTCCTCTCGTAAACAATCCACTTTTTCACACCTACCTCTGACTCTGTCTAACTTGCTCTGTCGCCACAACCAACACTTCTACTCTGCTCTCAACTCATCTTCACCTTCAATTACTAAGTCATATCCTTACTACATTTCTGCACTCTTTACTGCAGACTGTACCATCCAATATGTAGTTGGCTCAAATACTTTTACTATCCCTATTTCTTCTAACCTACATAACTTCTTTCCTGAACCACATCATTTTGAACTATATCCTCCAGTATATACTACTCCTTTTAGTCCATCAAGCTCCAACATTTCATCCAGCCATCCGACCATAGACACCTCACTATATCCTACCCCAAGAGTTTTCCTTCATAAATGTGTAATATTAACTATCCATACCACATAAGCAAACATAAAATACGAAGAGCTACCACCTCCTAATAGGCATGCAAAGTACATCAATACCCAACTAGAGCTAACTATAGACCGGGACATTCACCCCAATCCAAGACCAAATATAATCCCCGAAACTTGCAAGCCACAACCCAATCCATGTACAACTGCAACCCCCAAAACACCCACACCAAGCACCACTAAATGTAATAGAAGAACATCCTCACTGCAAATCTTTCACATAAATATCCAAAGCATTTGTAATAAGGTAACAGAATTCCACACATGGATAGACCAGCAGTTCCCCAATATACTCATAACTGAAACATGGCTAAAATCAAAAAGTAAAGATGAAGAAATCCTTCCATCTAATTACAAGATCTTAAGAGCTGATAGACAACAACAACAAAATAAAGATGGCAGCACAATTGTAATTTACAAAAGTACTCTACAGCTGCCCCTTCACTGCCCCCAACCTTGAATAACAGGAAAATCATCACCAGTCTTCTCACTAACCCCCCATAAGTCCATAACTCTGCTAGGCATCTATATTACCTCAAAGAACTACTATCAGCACCTAGTAAGAGTTTTGGTCTGGGATCTCTTCCAACAAAAAAGACTGGGTGAATTTAACATCAGTTGGCTCTCCATGAACTGTGATTTCTCCATAATGCCTTAAACCTGCTTGGTCTCACCGAATTAATCAGCCATCCTGACCTCTACGCTAAATATTCTGATAATGAAACTGTAATTGCCTTGATACTTACCTCCTCTCTCAATAACATTTGCAGCTCAGGTTGTTTTTCCAATGCATTAAACCCCAACCCCCCACCATATCAATGAAGATCATAATATCTCCCACTTTTGAGTGTATACTTTTATATACAACTTACTCCACTGTTAATGGCAAAATCTAAAGAATCTCTGTCTTTCCTGATGGTGTCATAGAACTCACCCAAGCCTTCCTCAACATCCTAAGTAAAATGGCCCCCCTCAGAACTAAAAGTATTAAAATCATACCAGCCCCTGGCTAACCAAATCTGCAAAGTAACTAATCAAATGTAGGGACAATGCTTGGAAATCCTGAATCTCAAGTAAAACTCAAAATGAACCTGGAAAACAATAAGCAACTTAGAAATTGTGCTATGTATCTCATTAAACTGAATAAAACTAGCTGCTACAATAACCCCCAATCCTAGACACACCACAAACCAAAAGCCTTTGGGTCCAAAATAAGTCAACTCCTTACACCAGGGAGCTACACAACCTGAACCCACCCTGCCCAAGCAAAGCAACTCAGGCAACATGCCTACTCTCTTTAATACCAGATTCATAAACTCATTAGCATCCTTTCTCAAACAACATACTCCTCTCCAACCAATCAAACCCCACAATAACTGTAACTCATACACTGGCAAAATGCCTAAAACTATAAGTTGAGGCAGTAGCCTATCCAGTATCAATACTTATAAACCGCTCAATCACAGAATCTTATGTGCCACTGGTTTCGAAAAAATGTGCCATCTTACCTTTGCATAGAGGTAAAATTGCACAGATATAAGTAACTACTGCCACATTGCAGTCCTATCCCTTGTATCAAAAAATGCTAGAGATGTATTCAGTCCCAACTCAATCAATGCATCACACAAAATAACTTCTCTGCCCGTCCTGGCATTGTTTCTGCTGCCTGCTTGTACTCGACAGAATGCTAGAAAAAAATCTTTACGGTTCTTAGAATACTAAGTTGCTATCTAAACTGATAATTTGCACTTTTGTCACTGCATTATTTAACTCCTGCATTTTACCTGTTTTAATATTTAATTGCTGCATTTTTACTGCTTCAATATTCAATTGCTGTATTTCTGAACAGCTCGGCATAGTATTTGTTTGCTTGCTGCATTTCTAATGTTTGTAGTGTAGACTAGATTCAGACCTGCCGAATCTAGTTCTGTTTGTAAAGTCTAAGCACTAAACCAGGAAATCTCAATCAGAGATGCCCCACCCCCTCTACCCTCGTGGCAGCAGTGTGCAGTTCAGAATAATCTGATTGCTGGTTATTGGTATAGAGCTCAGTAGAGTTTCAGTATTGGTTACTTTGTTTCCTTTTGCCTTCTCTCATTTGATATGTAAGCCCCTTGATTGGGCAGGTTGGCACTTGTCTCATCACAGCTCCAAAGAGTTTGGTTATCTGCCTGTACTCTCCAGAACACTCAGAAAAAAATCTGTGTGGTTCTTAGAATGCTAAGTTGCTATCTAAACTGATTATGTGCACTTTTGTCACTGCATTACTTAACTCCTGTAGTTTTTAAACTGTTTTAATATTGAATTGCTGCATGTTTACTGCTTCAGTATTCGATTGCCATATTTCTGAACTGCTCTGCATAGTATTTGTTTGCTTGTTACATTTCTAATCTTTGTAGTGTATACTAAATTCAGACCTGCTGAATCTAGTTCTGTTTGTAAAGTTTGAGCACTAAACCAGGAATTCTTGATGAGAGAGGCCCTCCCTGTACCTTTGTGGCATGAGTGTGCTGTTCAGACTCATCTGATTGCTGGTTACTGGCAAACAGTTCAGTAGAGCTTTGGTTACTTTGTGTTCTTGTGCCTTCTCTTGTTTGCTGCTTAAGCCCCACAGTTGCGCACTGCACTCCATTGCACACAAACTCACATTTGTATTTACTCTTGGTGGTTATAGAAGCAAAGCTTCTGCTCACTTAATTTTCCCTTAGTTGTGGTCTGTGCTCTAATGAAGGTTTTTGTGGTTGTGCCTCACTTTTCAGTGTACCAACCAGGAGATCCTGTTAGGTACCCACACTAGTCCTACTCACCAACACTAGTAGTCTAGTCTCTTACAGAATCCCCAACTGGTCATTTCTGGTTGATCCCTCTTACTGACCAAACCTATTACCTAGCACTGTGAAAGGACAATTTCCCACCATTTCTCCTGCCAATCTGGTTGACTTAGGCATCCTGAGACAATGTAGCAATTGTCTCATGGACACTGACAACTCACTTCTTTTAAGACTCTACTTCAGCATGGGAGAATGTAGGCTCTGTCACTCACCAGTCAGTATATCTGACACTGAGCAGGTTGTCGGCACACATATCTCACCACCTTCATGGCAACATTCTACCCTCACCAAGGATGGTGCCACAGTACAAACATAAGATGACTGACTTCAGCAATGGGCTTAGCTTTTGGTGTCACTCCAAGGGGATCCAGTTCCTGTTGTCCTGGGATGATATGGTCTATAGACTTTGATGCTTTGCTAGAGACGGTCTTCAGCTGTCACCCCTGGGATTTTGGTTACTGGCTAAGGCTGTTGCCTCCCCCATAGTGCCTTTTTAGGCAATATCACAAGAACAGAATTTCCAACTTAAATCTCTCTTCAAAAACCAACATCAGGGTTATGCTGCTAAATGCGAGGAGTCTAAAGTTAAAACTGCAGTCTCTGGAAGCTGTTCTTGCCTTGTAGGATTCCAACGTCTGTGCAGTCACAGAGACCTGGTTCAAGGCCACGGAAAGCACCCCAGCCATATTGGGTTACAATGCCTTCCACTTGTTTAGACCACTGAATGAGAGTGGGAAAACTAAAGGAAGAGGAGGAGTATCAATATTCATCAAAGATGAATAGAATCCAGATTGGTTAAGCTGAATGTGTCCCTTAACTAATCCAAGTACAACTTGCCATAGGCAAGACCCCTCTCCAAGTTATTGCCAGTTGTAGAACCCCATCCATAAACCAGGACGCCCATGCTGCATAGACCTACTGGAGTCATTCAATATACAACCAAACACCATGGTTTTGAGGGACTTGAACTACCCATCCATAAATTGGGTAAACTATACCTGTACCAATGCACTAGCCCAGAATTTTTTAAACTTTGTTAACTCAAATGCCCTAGACCAATTAGTCGACACTCCTACAAGGGGTTCAAATATTCTGGACCTGGTGCTTAGAAACATGGGTGATCATTGCACTATCCCAAGTTTACAGTTCCCCTGGTGAGATCTGATCACAGGTCAGTCACATTTATTTATTCAACATTTGTTGACTGGGAAAATCCAACTAGGACAGCGTCTATTTTCAGAGGAGGCCTGGGAAGAAATGCTGTAGACACATGTCTTTAAAGTAGCAATCACATCTGACCTACCCTCAGCTGAAACTAGGCTAAAAAACTTCAGCAAAGCTAACTAAAACCTTCTAAGAGACAGCATTAGTAGCTTCATAGCTCCAGCCTCTACTGATGGCAAGGATACATATGGTGGGATTTACACCAAAGCCTTGTATAAACATCTACACATTTGCATTGACTCAGCTGTACTGAACAGGATCAAAGTAATCTCCTCAAGAAAGAACAAACTTGCTTGGTAGACATCTGCCATACACAGGCTATATAACTGGAGAAAGAAACTGCTGGCTAAAAGTAGTAAGGGCAATCCCTTAATTCAAAGCACTCTGTCCTTTGCTTAAATAAGCAAATAAGACACCTAGTAAAGCAATCTAAAGCAGACAATGAATCCAAACTGGCCACTCTAGCTAAGGGTAACCATAAGACATTCTTTGGCTACATCAGAAACCTGAAAGAAAAATCCCAGAATTGTTTGGAAATTGTTATAAATGGCACATCATATACCGAATGAGTGGCTATTGCAAACCCACTGCCAGACAGATTCAGTGAGAACTTCTCCCCCTTGTCCCCACCTCATATACCACAAGACATACTTTCTACACATTCTTCCCCTATAATCTCTAAAGAACACGTCCTTAGTGCCCTTTCTAAAGCCAAAAACACAGTCTCTATAGGACCCTACAACATCCCTGGCTGTGTTCTACACTGTGTAAAACAGGAGATAGCTGCACCACTGGGTACCCTCTTCAACCACAGCTTAAGCACTGGATATATCCCTGTAGATTGGAAAACTGCAACTGTCATTCCCCTTCATAAGGGTGGTCCATCCACTTACCCTGGTAACTATAGACTCATAACTCTGACCAGCCTCATCTGTAAGGCCATGGAGAGAGCCATCATGAACCTTATCACCAAAGATATAGGTGACCTCCAAACACTAGACCCAGCCCAGTTTGGCTTCATCAAAGGGAGATTTTGCCTATTGTACTTGGTGGACTTCTTCAAGATAGTTGCCAAAGCCCTGGATGAGGGCAAAACTGTGCATATGGCCAATTTGGACTTAGAAAAGGCCTTTGGCACCATTCCCCAATCAGGTATCATAGACAGACTTACCCAACTGAATGTAAACCAGTACATCATTAGGTGGGTCGCAAACTGGCTCACTGATAGAACACCCACAGTAAATATAGGGGACTCTACATCCATCAACAGACCAGTAACCAGTGTATTTCTGCAGGGCTCAGTGCTGGGGCCCCTATTGTTTGGAATATACTTTTCAGAAGTACAGGCCAAAACAAAAGGCTTGTGGCTGACAAAGTTGGCAGATGACTGCAAGGTCATAGACTCCCAAAGAGAAGTTGGCACCCTACAGGATGGTCTTACTCAGACCAAAGACTGGTGCCAAAATCATGGACTCAAAATAATTACAAAAAATGTATCACCATCCCCTTTGGCACGGGAGATGTCCCTGCAGATTATCACATTAATAATAATACCTTAAGTACTTAATCAGTGGTGAGAGGTCTGGGTACACAGATCGACAGAAACCTCTCCTTCAACCGCCATGTTTCTTCAGTGGTAAGGAGAGACTTGTACATTACCCATCTTATAAGTAAGGGCATTGCCTCCAGGAAAAAGGAGGTCATAACCCCCCCATATACTCTTCCCTTATCAGAACAAATATAGAGTACAATGCCCCCCTTTGGTATGTACCTCACCAGGCACTTAAAGCAGTTGATGAGACCTCAGAGGTACCTTACAAAGAGAATTCATGGTGTGCAACACATATTATGTAGATAGACTAAAATCCCTGTCTCTATACTCTGTGTCTTACAGAGTCTCAGGGGAGAGAGCTTTGCCTTGCTTACAAGGCAACCTTATACCCAGCCCTGATGGAAATGCTGCATATTAGCAAGTCTAATGGCACTCATTGCACCCACTCTAGTTATCTCAACCTGAGATGTGACATCAACATGACTTGCTGGAGAGACTGATTCATCTCCCAAAGGTTTCCCCCACTCTGAAACAAGCTGCCAATCCAAGTGAAGCAGAGCCCATCATTGACCCTTTTTAAGCATACTCTGGATGATTGGATAGGAAACCATAATTTCACCCGAGGAGTTTCACCTGTGTCCCTTCTAGACAGGGCCAGCAGACGTTGAGTTAGGTCTGCATATACCATTGATACAAGAGGGAAATGGGTTAAAACTTGGCTAGGCTTATAAGGGCTCCAGGGCCATTAGCCTAGTAACCTCCTGTGATCCTATGAACAGGTTTCACGCTAACACTACCACACAATTTTGACATGTGAAGTTTAGTTTCACTGTGTCATAATATTTTTTTCCTTTAATGTTTTAAGTCAGAATACCAACTGTATGTCCATGCTACTACAACTGCACTTGCTAGAAATTATCTTAAATCTTGAAGGTGCTTTGAAATGTCATTGTGGAGTAAAACAAGGAAAAGTACAGTCAGCACTTCCAAAAATCTACTGTAGAGTAATTTTCTAGTATGCTTGCAAAATATTATTTGAGTGTAAGCTATTGTCTTACTCTACCCATTTGTATAACGTTGGTGTGTTTTCTAAGATTTGACATTGTGACCAAGACATAGGCAACCTTTTGTTTCTGTCTATTGGGTTATTTTTATCACTAAACATAACAGTAATAATCACCTTTTGCGAATATGTAATTCTTTAACTTGCTATCCAGCTTTACAATTTATCTGTGATAGAGAAAGATAGAGTAACTTCCATACCTGGAAGACTAACAGATAAAAGTCTTAATATGAGAAGGAGCCAGTCTCTGGGGTGGCATCTTCTCAGATCTGATATGAGCAAATACTGAAACATATGGAATATTATTCCCTATATCATCTTAACCCTGCTAAAACCAGAACACACCCTTGAATTGCCTGATACTCAGGCATCATTGAACACTACAACAGTGAGGATATCCCTACACAAGGAAGTCTCAATTCTACCATCCTGGGTTCTCCCTCCCTGCATTTAAAACACAAGGACTACCTCCCTGCTAAAACCAGAAGACACCCTTGAATTGCCTGCTACCCAGGAATCACTGAACGCTACCACAGTGAGGATATCCCTATACAAAGAAGTCTCAATTCTACCATCCTGGGTGCTCCTTCCCTGCCTTTAAAACACAAGGACTACCTCCCTGCTAAAACCAGAAGACATCTTTGAATTGCCTGTTACCCAGGCATCATTGAACGCTACCACGGTGAGGATATCCCTACACAAGGAAGTCTCAATGTATGTAACCTAATTTACTAGCTGTATTTTTTTATTCTGACCTCCCATGTGCGGGTTAGCAGCCTACCGCAGCCCGTTTGCCACTCTCCCCCTCTAGTTGTTTAACTTAGGCTTAATTGTCGTGTATGAAGACTATTCTGTCATTTCTGTTTGCTATCTCCTTTGCTACTAGGTGGCAGCATACACCACGGTAAATGCTCGCACAGCATTATTCTCCTAAAGTTTCTACTTAAGTATAGCATTTATTTCTACTTTTACTCCCCATTTGTATAATTGCTAAACTCCCACTACTGTCCTGGGCTAGCAAACCCACATTTTAAACTTGTCAGCACTACTTTCCTTAAAACATAGCTCCAGCCCATCTTTATTTAAATTATGAGCTGCAGTTACTGATAATTTTTTTATAGTCATCACTTCTTCTTGGCTCTACCTGCTCCATTCACCCTACATGCTCACTCCGCTCCCCTACCCTGCCCCCAATTTCCACCCGCCCCCAGCACCACTACACTTATACTACCTTACCACACCTCCTTTCTTAACCACCAATCAGCAACCAATAAGCAATTAATACAAATTTCCACACCCGCACTTATTACTCTTCTTCTACTTCCAATCCCACTATCTCCACCCTTCTCCCACTATGGCCCCAATACTATCTCCATTCAGCTTCTTGCTGACCTACTCCATAATACCACCATTGCTTATCGCTTACATACTAACTGCCTATGAACAACAGGTGATTTATGGTTTTTACTCCACAAGAAGCCATACTATCACACTGCCTGTACCTGATCAGTTAGAACACCTGATTTCTCCCCCCATAGCTCCCCTTTCAAACAAACACCTCATCAATGCTAATAGAAATCGATACATCAACCCAAAAACTAAAAAAATACCAAAACCTTCTTTTTAAGTTTCTGAAGTTAATCATTAAATCTCAAAGTAATCTCACCATGGATGGAGACATCCTCCCAAACCCAGGACCATCCTCTGTTAAATATCTTGTTTAAAAAGTGTTTAAAATACAATGACATAAAATGACATAGAATAGTAATCTCACACCATCTAGTGTAAAAATAATGAACCACATGAAAATGTGTGTAAAATCAAAAATTCACTTGAATAAATGGACCAGGATGAGGTAAAATAAATATACATAAAAATATTATATGTCATTTTATGTCATTGTATTTTAAGCACTTTTTAAATATTTAACAAGCATTATTTATTTGAATTTATTACATCAATATGTTGTATATTCTTATTTGAATATATGTTTAACATGAATAGTTTTAATATGAACATTTAAATGCATTTTATTTAACACTGTATGACTTTTATATGTATTTTAGAATCTATTTTTTCTTTAGAATCTATTTTTTCTGCATCTTGGAAATTAATGGAATTACTGATTTCATTGGTCTATTCAAATAGGAAAAGTTATTTAACTAGGTAATCATGATGTATTTGCCCATCTGATGAAGTTCTATGAGATGAAAACATAAGGGGAAATGTTACATGTGGATGTGTGTTCTTCTTGTTGTGTGTGAGCATTAAACCACTTGTGTGTTGGAACCGCTGGTCTCTGGTGCCTAATTGTGGATTATTAGTTATGTTTTGGTCACTTTTACCACATTTTTGCAGTTTTATCAAATAATTATCCCCAAAAAACCATTGTACTCGGAGATTTTAATATAGACTGGTGCTCATGCTCCTCTGAACCCCCCACTTACCATGTTAACCTTCATGGATTCTCACAAGTCATATCTTTCACCACCAGGATTACTAAACCTAACAATAAAGAAACTATATTTGATTAGATACTTATTAACACTCACCCACACATGTATAAAGCCAGAACCTTGCCCAATGACATAAGTGATCCCCATCTCACCTATAGTATCAGGCAAAAGGCTGAAATCCACAAAATACCCACCTACAAAACAATCGGGAACACAAAAAATTTTAACCTTAAGAATTTCCATACAGACCTTAAACTTTGCAACTGGACAGTACTTAAGAATCTTCCACTAGAGGAAGCTGTAAAATACTTTAATACTAAATTCTTATCCATCCTAGACAGCCACGCACCAGTTCGTACCATTAGGACTAAAACCAAAAGTACCCCATGGCTTACAGCTGCAACTAGGCAAAAAATCTTACTAAGAAATAAAGCATGGACCACTTGGCATGCCTCAAAAAACCTCACAGACATGGCCCCCACATGCTGAATTGGGCCTCAAGGCTAGATTTTTTTTGTGGGCCTGCATAATTATATTTATAAAAAAAAAAACACAAAATTATTGGAAAGTGTACTTTCTAGATTTCATTACAGCAAAATTTTCAATTATTTTTGAGTAATCGACTTTTTTAGCAAAATCATTTTCTATACATAAAATTGCCAAATGATTAAGCCATTCTTGGCTAGTGGAATTTCTTTGCCACGTTTTTAATGAATTTTCCAATTTACTGAATGATCTCTCAGCCGAGATAGCTACTGGAATAGTACAAAATAATTTCAATGCAAAGCAAATATTGCCAAATATTTCTTGCAGATTTTTTTCATATATTAAATTAAGAAGTTTAATTGGTGACCTTTCTGAACCAAAAACGGTCTTGTGGATTGTTTCAAGGTGAAGTACTTAATTTATTAAATCATCCAACAAATCTCTTTCGTAAGCTTTTACAAGTATTGCTATTTTTGTAGTTAGCTGATCTTCGTCCAAATCCTGAAAATTTAAAATTGGAGAGAATAATTTGCAAATATTATTCGCTGCTTCAAATCTTGTTGTTATATCGTTGATAATAAAATTCAACACTTGGTACATGACAGAATTTCGGAAGGCTTCTTCACAGTTTTCAGAATTTATGCGCTTTTTGGGAAATTGGTGTTGGATCTCTATTGCTGCAACAACTGCTTTAGCTTAATGAACAATGTTTTCCCACAAATCGCGCAACATCTGAATTTCTTCCACTAAGTCTTTTACCAAGGCGGTCTCTATATCAAGAGATAATCCTTTGCTTTGTATGACAACATTCTTATTATCAATACTGGCTAGTATTTTATGCCAGAATATTGTCATCAACAGACCTTTATAAGAACTGAAATATTTCTTCAAACCTTTAAGCGTATTTAGTGCTGAAGGAGTTAATCCTGTCGCCATCTCACTAAGAATGTCATCTATTGCAGCAAGTACACTGGGGTAATGTTTCACGATTGGTCGCACAGCTTGAATTCTTTCGCTCCATCTTGTTTCTGACACACTTTGAAGAGATAATGGTATGTGTTTTCTCAGTACCTCCCAACATGCAGGACTGTGAGCGAAAAAGATGTACAAGCTCTCTATATTTCCAAAAAAATTTTTGCAGCATTCACTCCTACGCGATTTAATGAATGTGCACCACAGGGGGAAAACACTGCAAATTTGTTCTTTTCTAGGATGTGGGTTTGAACGCCGATTACTTTACCACGCATATTGGTGCCATTATCATATCCTTGTGAATGGCAGTTTTGAAGAGGCATGTTGTGTTTTTCAAGAGTAATAAGTATTTCTTCAGTTATTTTTTATCCAGTTTTCCCAGTAAAATTTATGAATTCGATGAAATGTTCATTTACTTCAAATTAGTTTAAATCTTTGTTTTGAAATACATATCTGAGAATCAGGACATTTTGTTTGTTTTGCGAGATATCTGGTGTTGCATCAACAATTATACCATAAAAACTTTAGTCCTTCTTTGATCCAAAATGGTGTTAAGAACTTGATCTGCACAAAGGCCTATAAACTCATTTTGAGAAAACCACGACAAATAATGGACAGATCCTTTTATATTTCTTCCTTCTTCTATCTGATTTTGTTGAACTTTAACAAGGTGTTGTCATGTTACTTCATCATATTTTGCAATTAGTTCCAAAAGCCCTAAAAATTTCCATTGTGGACATTTCCAATTGTTGTGTTATGTCCTTGAAATGCTAAACCTCCAGATGCCACAAAAAGTGTTATGTCTAAAATTCGTTGCAGAATAGCTTTCCACTTGGTTGTCTCAGACTGAATTTGGAGCTGCAGGGCTTTAGCGCTTCCATGTCCTTTTAATGAATCCAAAAGACATTTCCAAGCTGCATATTGTTTCCTAT
Source organism: Protopterus annectens (assembly GCF_019279795.1). NCBI lineage: Eukaryota > Metazoa > Chordata > Ceratodontiformes > Protopteridae > Protopterus > Protopterus annectens. The sequence continues at coordinate 123,682,349 of NC_056725.1, read as the reverse complement.
GTTCAGCACTATTTTCATGAGATGGCAAAATGTCATATAACTTTTTCCAAGGTTTATTTTTAGGTGAAAATCCTTCTTGAGCTAAACAGCTTAAATTTTTGTTACGTGGATAGCAGAAAAGTTGACATGGTAGGCAGTAAAGAATTTCTTTTGATGCACTCCATGTTAGCCATTCCCGTGCAAAATGTTCACTTGTTCTATTATCTTTCATTTTTTTATATAAAAGAAACTCTTGAAATTCTCTACCATTAACATCCTTTGGCAATTTTTTATATATCTTTTGGAATTCTTGAAAGGTGGTGAGTTGTACTGTTTCTTGTCACAGGTTATTTGAAATTACTCGAGGCCACGTACCAGGACCATCGTATTTTGCATCAGGATTTTTGAAATTATGTGTAACTGATGTATTGACTATATCATGTTCTTTCACAGTTAGTTCTTCTTGAGGTTTCTCATTTCCTTGTTCTACGACAGTTGCAACAGTGGCAGTTGCTTCCTCTTCGACTGATTTTTGAGTTTCTGAATTCTCATAATCGCTATCTTCATGATTAGTACTATGTGCTAAATTCTGTTCGTCACCATATTTAAAGAATTTTGTTATCGATTGACGACCGTTTGATGCTTTTGCTTCTTTTTCGTATTTAAGTTTCCTTTTCTTAGCACCAGACTTGTGTTTATAATTTGAAGCAGACATGACTTTACTTTTACTTATTATTGTTAATTTCTATAAAAAAAATAAAAGCCAAAAATATCTATATAACTTTTTCAAAATGAACATATCTGTAAAGAACAGGATGGGTGCAAAGCAAAAATATTTACTTATGATTACGAACATACCTCTTAACCTGAAAACATCAAAAATCTGGACAAATGCCTACGAAAAATATGGACAAATCTGTACACGAATTAACATAAAATCTGCATGCCTAATTATGTAACCCCACCCACTCCATTAGAATTGTGAGAAACCAACTTTCAAACGCAAACTGAAGAACAGACAACCAAAATATGGTCCCAGAGTCCCCCTGCAGGCATTCCAATGTCCCAATACTTGGCTATTTCACTCCATTTACCATAAACACTGGAATGTGCATACTGGCACTACTTTACTTCTACAATGATTATTTGAATTTCATTTAAAACTTATTTTACATTTTATAGTATAAACACTAATAGACATCTGCTAAACAAAGCAATACAGTCTCAGAATGAAAATAGACTTCGCATTAAAACTTCCCTGCCCTTGAAACTCACATTCATTGAAACGCAGACACTAATGCTTAAATAAAATAGCTGCTGCCATAACCACTCTGCTTACTGAGTGTAACATTTGAATTAGAAAGCTGGGGAGCTGCTGCCAATAGTGAACCACACACACCCTGTGAGTTGCATGCTTAAATAATATCGTTGCTCGCATACCTCTCTCTGTACAGATTTTTGCAGAATGTCCAGATTTCTACCTAATATCTTTGTCCATTGTTCATAAAATTGTGGTTTTATAGCAAATCACTGAAGATTTAAGTCAGAAAATAGTCAGACATTTGAGTTTCAGATTTCATATCCTTCAGAAAAATCAATGTTAAAGCACAGCCTGTTGCTCTATCTACTTTAAAGTTTGTAAGTACAATATTCAAAAAATGTCCCTATCTTTGGGTCTTTACCTCCTTCCCCATTATTTATGCTTTGTCCAGATTTCTTACTCTAAGAGTTAGAGGTATGTTGCTGTCATAACCACTCTGCTTACCGAGTGTAACATTTGAATTAGAATGCTGCTTCACGCACACACACACACACACACACACACACACACCCACACACACACACACACACACACACAAACACACACTAATGCTTAAATAAATTAGCTGCTGCCATAACCCGACCAGTGCGCAGACAACCATATCTTGCACAAGAATCTACACATCCAAAGACCAGAAATTCAAAGCATGGCTATTTATTTTTTCACATTAACAGTTACAAAAGAAGATTCATGGGTTCTGCAACACATGCCTTCAAAATAAGTAATCCCAACATAAGCTAGTAATAGTCATTACTCAAAGTAGCTGTTATTCATATACTTTTAACAGTCGGGTACTCGGTTTAAAAAAAGCTATTTGCTTTGACACAAAAATAACCGGTAAACTTCCAAAAAAAGAATAACATGAAAATGCAGCTCAGTTAAATCAAACTTAAAGTGCGAAAATAATATATTTTCTCAAAAAAAAAAAAAAAAAATATATATATATATATATATATATATATATATATATACATATATATATATATATATATATATATATATCCTACTGGCCATTAGAATAAAACAGTACAGAGGCAGACAAAGATAAAAAAAATCATATTGCTTCATCAACATAAATATGTGTATTTATATATTTTATATATATATATATATGTATATATATATATATATATATATATGTATATATGTATGTATATATATATATATATATATATATATATATATATATATATCTTCATATTCTGGTTAGCCTCTCAGCCTAACACACTGATTGCCCAACTAAACATATGTTTTTCCACATAGCTATCCTGTTTAATTGCTATCTGCATGCTATTTTATGCATACCAACTTTAATTTCCTGGTATTGTTTTCTCTTCACTAGACGTTTAGGGTCAGAAAAAGTGTTTGGAGGAGGGATTCATAGTTAGGGTAGCATAACAAAAATAAAACTTTTGTTATTCTTGTAATAGATACCATCCATAATTCTACAAGATAGAAGGATTCAAGTGCAGGGTAGAAACTCCTTTAATGTGAGGCACACCCACATCAGTGAAGGAAACAGTTGCATACCAGCCTTTAGAGCCACCTGCAGTTTACCCCTCTGTACCTTCTTACTGCTTTCAATATTTAGGTAATTTTTGTAGCTGTTGTTTTCATATCCTACTTGCTGCGGTAGCGTTGTCACCTCACAGTAAGACGCTGTCCGGTTTGACTCTCAGCTAAAGCATCTTCTGCGTGGAGACATGCGTAAATGGGTGTACCTCCATTGAAGGTTGTGCGTCAGGGCTGGCAACTCGGTACGTAAAAGTCAACTGCCAGTCATTAGTGGACCTGAGTTCCGCTGTGGCGACCCCTAACCGGGAAAAGCCGAAAGACACAACAACAACAACTTCAAAGAGTTTCTGAGTATTAAGAACATTGCCACAGTCAAGACTACATGAACAGAGGGCATACATTGCTTGCCTGTGTATTTTTCTGATGTAATCTCCCAGTGTGTGAGCTGCTTTCATGTTTAAACATTCCTGACCACACAGTGAGGCATGAGTGCAGTTGTACTTTTCCCATTCTGCAGAGTTTGCCTTTTCAATAGTTACAGTGGTGTACCTTTACTTTTAGTTTTTATCCTTTAACAACCAAATCAAAAGTATGCTTCAGGCCATTTATTTACCTTTGTTGGTCTGGGTGTGCAATGTCACTGGGTTTGAGAAGCCCCAGACTGATTGTATCCAACTAATGTGGGGGGTGTAGCCCACTTTGCTCCTCTCCCAACCCCAATTTCCAAACAACCCCCACATCTACACGTTTAATCCCACTGCTGTCCTTCTATGTTTTATTGACAAAACAAACCTGCTTAAATACAAAGATACATAACAGTACATTTTCAACACTTTCACCCACCCCATATAATCTATCACAGTAGTATTAATATTCTTTTCACTACTGACTTCTTCACTCACTCATTGTTGACTCTATTAATACAGCATCCACCACAGTACTTCTGACATTGTCTTTCCCATTTAGTCCCTAAGACTGCCAGCAAATATCCACCTTTCCCTTCCTTTGTACTACTGCAGTCTCTTCGCTTCTGATCTTACCACTTTCTTTACCTACCCACCTAGCAGCTTATTTAAACAACCTTACTTCATCTTATTCATTTATACTCCTGACTTCATAGCACTCCTGTCCCTTTTTGTACCTTACCACCTTATTCTTATTCATACTCAGTACTGCATATTCTTGTCTTTGATTCTCAACTCTTTCTGTTTTTCTATTAACCAACTTGCTCACTACTCTCTTGCATTCTTACCTGTATCTGTCTACTTCTTCTCCAACACATTCACTACTGTTATCAGTCTTCTTTCCCTAACATCATTCTAACTTTTACAGATATTTGTGTCTAACTTCATTATGTCTCCATCTCATCATAAAGCTGGCCATTCACTAGATTAAATACTCTTTCTTTTACTACTACATCTCCTCACAGACTATCAGATTACTCTTACACACCCCAAATTTCCTCACCCACATAAGCCCCCATTTAAACCATTACCTCCAAAATTCTTCACCAGAAATCACTCCACATTTACTTAGCAGCTTACATGCTTTTTACTTTAAATACAAAAGTTATACGTCTTCTCACTACCACCCAAAAAAAAAAAAACATTATGAAAACACTTTACTCCCTCTAACATTCTTCAAGAATCAAACTTTATGGTGACATACACCCTAAACCAGGCCCTTCTTCTTTATCTACCCCCCTGTCATCCACATCCCATCTGGTTACCACTAATAACTCTAAACAACTATACTTTGCCTCAATACATATACATAGCATTTGTAATAAAATCACTGAACTGCATCCCTGGATTTTTCATGATACACCGGATGTTGTTGCTCTCATGGCTATACCTCATATAAAAGACTCAACACTTCTATCCCCAGATTATAGCATCATTAGAGCTGATAGGTTAAATAAAAAAAGTTGTGTGGGGGGGGAGATATCCTTTAAGCTAACACTTATGAAGTTTATTTCCTTACAAAACCTCTGCTGAAATTCAGTAATGCAGAGCTACTTATCTCCTGCATATAACCACTAACTCCTTTGTATAATTGATCTATATATCCCACCTGGAAACAATGTATCCACCCATGGTGACATCCTTTACCAGATCTCATATAATGTTACCAATGAAACAGTTATAGCAAAACAAAAAAGTAACTGGAACTGTGAGTAAGGATAAACAGTAGCCAATTCAAAACATTCAAAGTCCACAACTTACTTAAAGAGTTCCTTTTTTTAAAGTAAAAGTTGTTTATTGCAAGAGTTTAAAATCCGTAATATAGTTAGAAGTGCTTATTCCACAAGTTTAAAATCTACAACTTACTAAAAAGTTGCTGCTTATTACACAAGTTTAAAATACACGGCATACTTAAAAAGTTGCAAGTGAAGAAGACACTTTCACCCAGATAGGCTTCATCAGGCAAAGAAACAGAACAACGCATTGTGGTTAGCTTATATAATCAAGGTGTAGTCACATGATCTGGTCACATGTTAAAATTTTAGTCACATGATAAGATAAAAATAAGTAAAATACGCATAAAATTGCATGTATAAAAATGTAAGTAACAATAACAGTAAGAAATGTAATAAATAATGAAGGTACTTGTAAAATTTTTGATTTTTCAAATTTTTAAACATACAAGGTATAGACAAATACAAAAAGTTCAGTGTATTTGAGTATGTAAGTACTTCAAATAAGGCTTAATGGTAACCATGTCATTTAAGCTGGGGGGGTATATGTGACTTAAGTCCAAAAGTCCATTGCAATTCTATCCTCCTGTGTGTAATTTTATGTCACCCCCGTCTAAACGGTGCAAAATAATTTGCAAAATAAATTTAAAAGTATGAGTTAGATCTGTATTAAGAATATGTTAATATAAGGCATTTGTTTGAATACTCCTCCTGATGTCTGACATATGTTGACCTATTCTCTCTTTTAATTTTCTATTTGTCTTGCCTATGTAGTATGCTTCACACTTGGAGCAGTTTGCTATATATATTAAGTGTTTTGTGTTGCAATTACCGAATGCTCTTTGTTCAAAAGCTGCATCTTTGACTGGATGCCTAACAAATTGCCAGTATTAATGTATTTGCAAAAAGTGCAATCATTACAGCTTTACATTCCTTGCTTATTAGTGTAAAAGTAAGATGTATTTTTCTGGTTGCTGTTTATTACAAAGAATGTTCTTTAAGTTACTAGGTCTTCTATAACTAAAGCTTGGTGAATCTGATACGATATTCCTTAGCTCAGGTATCTCAGTTAGTATAGACCAGTATTTTTAATAGTGTTCTTTATGACTGGTGTATTTCTATCATGTGTAGGAGTGTATCTTAGTTTGATATGATAATAACTGGTGGACAATCATATCTCTCTATTCCTGGTTAGCAGATGTGTGTATTCTGTGGATCTCTTGTTTATAATATCTTGTTTAATTGTTTTAACTTGTTGTTGACTATAACCTCTCTGTATGAATTCTGAGGCAGTCAAGTTGCTGTTCCATTAGTGAATCATTTGGTTTTAATTTAGCTATCCTAAGAAGATGATTTTTAACAATGTTTGGATAGATATGTGATGAATGTAAGCTGGTAATATGTAGATATGTATTTTCCTGGATGGTTTTCTGTACATAGTACCATATATCTGACCAGTATGGAGTTGGTTTAGGGTTGTGTCAAGGAAATTAATTGTATGAAAGGATACTTCACATTTAAACTTTAAGAAATCAGTGGTTGTAGAGTAGAAACTCAAATTTCCTGAATTCTTTTAGTGAATTATTTTAGTGTACCTTCCCATAATAAGAAAAGGTCATCCACAAACCTTTTATAAAATTTCACATTTGTGAGATAGGGATTATTTTCACTGACTATATGTTGTTTCTCCCATTGGTACATTACAATGTTGACATAGGTGTTGGCAACTGGGATACCCATTGCTACACCTCTTGCCTGTTTGTAAAACTTCTTTTCATATAAAAAGATGTTACTGGTAAGTATAATGTCCAATAATTCACAAATAACATTAATGTGTCACTGTGTATAATCAGAGAATTCAAGTAAATGTCATTTAACAAATCAAATTCCTGTCTCATTAGGAATAGGTTCATAGGTTCATACTAGGCTATCTGCCCTAGGGCATTTATAAACCTAGTCAGAGTGTGTTTGGCTTTCGCCACCCATTTTAAATTAATTTTGCTATGCCCTTTTTCGAGGTTAGTATACTGTGTCTCTGTCTAACAGTGACACAGAAGTGATACCCGGGGTAAACCTACAATCTCCCATCCACTCATCAAGATTCCTCTAGAAGAAAGTCAATGAGGGACTCTGCCTAACCTGGACTGGGATTTTATTCCAGAGTGAAGGGAGCCTCTGGGTTATGAATCTGTCCCTCCAGCATGTCCTATTTATTTCAGTGCTGAGGTTCAAGTCTCTCGAGCGCGTAACTTGATGGGATTTGGATTTTCTGAGGTGCAGCATGTCCATTAATTCCGGGTTGGACATGGCTTTATACATCAGGCACAGATCGCCTCTGAGCAGGCGGTATGCCACTGAGTAGAGCTGGAGTTTCTTTAACCGAGCAGCATATGGCATCTGTTTGAGCCCTTTGATCCTCTTGGTGAGGTACTTTTGGGGTCTTTACAGTTGCTGCAGGTGTCTGGTAAGGTACATCCCAAAAGGGGCATTGTACTCAATTATGGGCCTGATGAGGGATGAGTAAAGAGGCACGATGACCTCCCCTGATCTAGATGTGAATCCCTTCATGATTAGGTGGGCTATATAAAATGTTTTTCTAACCACTTTGGCCACGTGGTTGTCAAATGAGAGATTGCTATCAACTTGGGTCCCCAGGTCCCTAATTACTTCTTCTGTACTTAATGGATTACCACCTATGTGGTAATTTGTGGACACTTTGTTTTTGCCAAAGGGGATGACTGTACACTTTTTGGCGTTTAGCTTGAGGCCATGGCTCTGGCACCAGTTGTCTGTTTCTATGAGGCCCTTTTGGAGGATGCTTGTGTCAGCTGGAGAGTCAATTATGATGCCCAGTTTGCAGTCATCTGTGAACTTGGTCAGCCACAGTCCTTCCGTGTTGGCCTGTACCTCCGAGAAATATATACCGAACAAGAGAGGTCCCAGGACTGAGCCTTGTGGTATGCCACTTGTAACTGGTTTGGAGTCTGACATAGCTCCAGCAAGTCTAACCATGTGGGTTCTGTCCTTGAGCCAGTTTGCAACCCATCTAGTGACACAGGGGTTTATATTTAAGCTGGTGAGCTTATCTATAATGCCCGAGTGGGGTATTGTATCGAAGGCTTTTGTGATGTCCAGGTAGGCTGTGAGGACCACCTTCCCCTCGTCAATGGCCTTGGTGACTATTTCAAAGAAATCGACCAGGTTTAAGAGGCAGAATCTGCCCTTAACAAAGCTGAACTGGGTAGGATTCAGTGTCTGTAGGTCCCCAATATCTTTATTTATGAGGTCCATGATGATCCTTTCCATAGCTTTGCAGACCAAGCTAGTCAGGCTTATGGAGCGATAGTTTCCAGGATCCGTTGAGGCACCACCTTTGTGGAGAGGGACCACTGTTGCTGTACGCCACTCTTTGGGTACATATCCTGTAGTAAGGCTGAGATTGAACAGTAGGTTTATGTTTGGGTTTAGCTCTTCTTGGAGTTCATGTAGGACGCTGCCCGGGACACCGTCTGGTCCCATTGATGCTGTGTTTTTTGTTTTGGAGAGGGCTGCTCTTACCTGAGCATCTGAGATGTCAGGGGGGCAGCACTCTACTGGGATAGATATTTGCCCTTTTGGTGGGGGGGGGGAGAAGTTTGCACTGAACCTGTCAGCTAGGATGTTGGCAAGGTCTGTGGGTTCGGTGTATTTTTTGTCATTTTGGACTAATTCTGAGCATATCTGGGAATTCCCACCCAGGTTCCTAACATAACTAAAGAAAGCCTTGTGATTATCCTTAGTGTCCTGTGCAATTTTTCTCTCGAAGCTGGCCTTAGACAATTTTATGAGTGCCCATAGTTTTTTGCTAATACTGATCAGAGATGCCTTCCCTTTTTGGGATTTTGCTCTATCATGTAGTAGCTTCCTCCTTCTATTGTATAGTTTGTTTATGGCTGGGGTCCACCAGACAGGACGTCTGCCTTTGGAGGATTGGGTCTTGGTTTTATTTGGGATTGCATGATCCATGCATTCCTGAAGGTGTTCATAGAATGCGTTTATAAAGGATTCTGCGGTCTGGGCTGTATTTTCCACAGGCCAGGGGACTTTGAAGGATTCCACCTCAGTTTTGAGGAGTGTGAAATTTGCTTTAGAGAAGTTTTTCACTGTGGTTTTCTGGGCAGGGGGTGGAGTCGGGATGTGAATATCCAGTGAGATTAGTTTATGGTCTGATCTTACCAGTGAGGGATAGTCTGGAGCATAGAGTCCCCATGTTGGTGATGATCAGGTCCAGTATGTTTTCCCCTCTTGTGGGAGTGGTAACAAGTTGTTCCTAGCATTTGAGTTTATAAATTCTAGGAACCTTTGGGCTAGGGTGTTGGAGCTAGAGCAATGCTCCCAGTCTATGTTTAGGTAGTTGAAGTCGCCCAATATAATGGTGTTTGGAGAGACCTTCATATTTTCCAGTATTCTCAGGAAGGCCAAGTGGGGTTCCTGTGTTTGGGAGGGTGGTCTGTAGCAGGCTATAAACTGGAAGGCAGTTTTACCCACTGTTAGTTGTACATGGATAGTCTCTGATGCTTCGTGCTGTGCCACCAACCTGGAGGTGTGGGTATCTTTGAAGAATATTGATACTCCCCCTCCTTTTGTGATTCGGTCCAAGTTTTGGGGCCGAAAAGCATGGTATGAGGTATAACCTGGTAGTGCTGGGGTGCTCTCGGGAGCCCTGAACCAGGTTTCTGTTACTGAACAGATATCGATGTTCTCCATGCTAAGGAGAGTTTCGAGTGCGTGCATCTTGAGGTTTAGACTTCTGGCGTTGAGTAGCATTACTCTTAGTTTCTTATCCCTTGTGATACCTATGGAGGAATAACTGTAAACAACGAGTCTACATCTAATGCAACAAGAAAACAGTCGAGACAATTTATGAATTGAGATAATTTATGAATTACATTACTGCTCTGGCCAACTTACAAGGTCTTGGTAATGCCCTCGTATCAATGGCCTTAGGCTCTGACTTCAACTTATCCCAAACAGGGACTCTGCTGTTTAAAGGAGGGGGGGGTGTCATAATTGTCTCAAGACTCGAAAAGTACATGAAGTCCCATAAGCAATTCATACCTGTCAACTGTACATATTTTCGCAGAACTTTGTAACCTTTACAAAAAACAAGTCAACTTTGATAAGAAGCAGTGGTGTTCTGATTTACAAAATAACAATAAATCTAACCCTAAAGATGCATTTGGTCATTTATTAAATTATACAACCCATAACTAACAATGTCTCTAATCCTTGTCCCAATAACTCCCCCTATATAGATATATAAGTATATATATGTATATATACGTATATATATATATATATATATATATATATATATATATATATATATATACACACACGTATATTCATATATATAATATATATATCTGTATATATATATATATGTGTGTGTGTGTGTGTGTGTGTGTATATATAT
>NC_056725.1:123604382-123666882 GCF_019279795.1 Protopterus annectens | reverse complement strand
AGTACTACAGGGCCTCCTTACCCCTTCCTAGGTCTCTACATTATCCTGCCACTCCTGTCTTCAGCTTTGGGAATCTTCCCAAATGTGATGACTGCAACAGTGAAACATGAAGAACATAGTACAGTTGTGTACACTTACCATGAATGTAAATGTTCGAGTGTATTCACTGTTGCAGTCCTGGTTTCCCTCCCTCCTTCCCCCTTATATCTTCTTTTAGGAGACATAAGCTTTTTGAGATGGTTGTTCACCACTATATCTTCTGTGTCTTATCTCCTGGAGATTCTGTTTGGTTAGGGCAAGAAAAACTGATGTAATGGCGTCAGCTGCCTTGCTTTATAGCACTGATGACCTGATGTTAGTCAACAAGTGACAGTAGCTGACACAGAAAAACATTGACTCTGGTATTCAGGCTGGCCGAGGGCTACCACAGCAAGGATAACCCACAGGTGATGACTGCAACAGTGAATACACTCGAACATCCACATTTATGGTAAGTGTACACAACTGTACTTTCCCTTCCATGCACATTTTTGTGATAAGCACTGACTCCATCTTAAACCAGGGCAGTCACATCCCAACAATTGTACACAGTCAGGTATATGAGGATATCCCAAGACTAAGTACCACTGCAATTTTTTGGAGTTATTAGCTTTTCAGAGTACCCTGCAGGTCTTACATGACCAGCATATCAGAAGAATTTTCAGACTTTTGATAGACAATAAAACTGTGATGCATTATGTTTATTGTGGTGAATATAAACTTGTATTCTGTTAGTAAGCCCTAGACTTTTTATGATTTGTCATTTATAATAAACACATTGTCTTTTGTTAGCCTATATACCAGTTGTTTTGATGCATCTTTGAGGTACTTGTATTGCTTTTTTATGGGTAGGGCTATGTTTGGATCATGTAATTAAGATTTATGTCTGAAGTTGACCAGAAGTTGTTGTTTTTGCCCCAGCAGGAAATGAAAAGATGGGCATATTTTCTTTCTAAAACGAGGTTATTAGGCCTTTTGGTTAGCTGTATTATCTCTACTGCAGAAAAATGCATGTTACATGAGCCGGTTCGTCCAATTAAAAGAACTGGGCTATTTGCCATGGAAACTAGTCAGCCTAGCATCTAAATGTTCCCAGAGTTTTTCAGTGGCGTAAATAGCCCATTTATGATAACATTTTCAGTGAAAATACTGTGTCAAAGTAAAGTGTTCCTAAAATTGTACTAAAGCACTGCTGGTCCTGCATATGAACAGTAGGTGGTGCAGTTCTATAATGTAGACATGTTAGTATGTATCACATTGCATGAAGTGTTCATATTTACAGTTGTTTTTAAGAACCCAAAACAAAAGAAAGTATGATCTCGCATTAAAAAACGTTAACCAACCACGGCAGTGTCAAAGCCTGTTCAAACCATAACATGTCAGTGTAGTATGCGCAAATATACTATTCCAAGAAGGATGCCTACAAAAAGAAATATATCCAAAATGGTGTTAATGACCATGTTAAGTACTTTCATCCAAACACTTAAAATAGACTTCATCAGAACAACTAGACAATATTACCAGCCATTTAAATACAATTCCCTTAATTTAAAATGGTTATATGATCTCATTCCTTAAAGATATAGCTCATATGTCCTCCCTAACATTCAGAATAAAGTGTGAATAGTAAAGGGCATACTTTTAACCAAGCAAGTATTTTATGAGACTTTAGAACATTAACTGGCCAGCAAAAATGGGTTGTCCCAAAAACTGGAATTCCTCAGTGGCAGTTTAACGCAGTTAATGCGACTTTTAACAAACCTTTTTGCAAACAAGGATAGAACAGAACATGAGTAAGATTTATTAAATACATTGAATGCCAGTAGCAGAACTCTTGGAATGACTAATAATGAGATAATCACCTTTGTTCTACCCCCTGCTAGAATGCGCCTTCCCACAACAACAGATGACGCTGCACAAACTCATTCAAGAGAACCTCAAATACCAACAGCAGGATAGTCTTCTTGGATGAATTGTAACCCTGGTAATGGGAATCCTACACCTACATGTTGGGAATACTGCACCTACACATTCTGGTTTGGACTGGCTTTGACTCCATGGTGGGTGGTTTACAATTGTTTTTAACAAAACATAAAATAAAAATAGTAGTATAACTTTTGCAAACTTTTAAACTTGCTTATTTACCTTAAGCATGCTTACTTAGCTCTCTCTCTCTCTCTCTTTTTTTGAATCTAGAGATTTGCACTCCTTATATTTTGTAGGTTGTTTCATGTCCTAACTAGTGAAACCAACCCCTGATGTAACCCCAGGTTTTGGTGCAGTTCATCATTATCCCAGTCACCACAGCAAATTATTACCCAAAATGGTGTTGTTACTGAGGAACAGAGGAAACTCCCAGGCATTTGAGTGTGTGATACCTGGAAATCCAGTGACATGTAAAACTAATGAGCCATGTCTGATATTCACTTTGCATATAATATATGTATATATGATGTTCTATCTTTGCTGCTATAAGTCAGTATCATGTTATTAAGATTTAATGTCAAAATTCAGGGAAATTGGTAAAATTGTGTAGACACTAAATCTGGTATTAGAAAAGAGATCCCTTTTGCCTCCCTGTTCTCCAACCTTCATTCTCCTTCACCTATTATGTCTTAAGCTCTGTTTGTTCCTAGGGATAGGGGTAATTGCACTAATCTCCCACTGTGGAAGCCAATCAGAGAGGGCCACCATCCTGTCGAGCATAGAGTTTTTTTTTGCCCCACCTTACATTACTGCTTTGGCCAAATTACAAGGGCTTGGCAATGCCATCCTACAGAATGGCCTCACTGAGACCAATGACTGGTGTCAGAACCATGGCCTTAAGCTCAATGCCAAAAAATGTGTCATTATCCCCTTTAGGATAAACCCATTTCCCATGAATTACCACATCAATGGCAGTCCACTGAATACAGAAGGCGTTATAAGAGATCTAGGAACACAGGTTGACAGCAACCACTCTTTTGACCACCACATTGCCACTGTGGTCAGAAAGTCCTTCTGTGTGGCACATCTCATTACTAAGGGTTTTGCACCAAGGAAAAAATATGTCATTGTCTCCCTCTACTCTTCCCTGATTAGGCCAATCATCGAGTACAATGCCCCATTTCGCATGTACCTCACTAGACACCTGCAACAACTGGAGAGGCCGCAAATGTACCTCACAGAGGATCCTAGGCCTTAAACACTTGTCCTCTATGGACAAACTCAGAAAACTCCAACTATTCTCTGTCTCATATTGCCTACTTAGAGGTAATATCTGCTTGACCTACAAAGCCATGTCTAACTCAGCTCTGTTAGAAATGCTACATTAAATAAATCCGAATCCCTCCGCACCACACACTCCAGAGACCTCAACCTCATTACCACAATTAACAGAATGTACAGGAGGGACAGGTTCATAACCCAGAGACTGCCTATGCTATGGAATAGACTTCCCATACATGTCAAACAGAGCACCTCATTGGCTGTCTTCAAGAGAAATCCTGATGAGTGTATGGGAAATAGAAATTCACCCCAGGGATCACTCAGCTGCTTTACTTGACAGAGGCACTGGAAACTATGGTTGGGTGGCATGATGCCAGGGTAATCCTATGGGCTAGGCTTGTAAAGGCTCCAGGGCCATTAGCCTAGTACTCACCTATGAACCCTCATATCAATGGCCAGAGGCTCTGACTTCAACTTATCCTAAACAGTGCCTATGCTGTTTAAAGAGGGGTGTCATAATTGTCTCAAGACTTGAAAAGTACATGAAGTCCCATCAGTAATTCATACCTGTCAACTGTACAGATTTTCACAGAATGTCAAGATGTTTACCTTATATTTTTGGTCCGTTTTTCAAAGAATTGTGATATTCTAGCAAATTAGTGGGAAATCATTAAAGACTAAATTTAGGAAATAATGACAGACATTTGAGTTTCAGACTTCATACCTTTCAGAAAAGTCATGCTCATCCAAAACCTGTTATTCTATCAACTTTCTAAGTTTGTAAAAGCAATTGTTACAAATTGTCCCTATTTTTGGGCCTTTGCCCTACTTAGAGGCACTTTAGACAACACAAACACTCTCCTGGCAGCTGGTGTTCACACCCACATTACTGAAGGGACCTGTAGTGCCTCTCACGTCCATATGTGCACATCTGTACATGTACAGTGGTTGCTGCCATCACTATCTTAGCAGAGCTGAGCATATGTCCCCCTATCTAATGCTGTGTACTGGGAGTCTGCATCTGCCACACATTAGTGTCACAAAGTTTCCTCACCCTCAGGATGTCATTCACTTCCACCAACTTATACCCAGCTCCACCAGTGTCTGAGCTGCTCCTTAGATTCAAGTTGCCTGGGCTGTAATACATCTTGTGAAATGCAGTCCCTGCTGGTAAGTTAAAATAATGTTAAAAAGCTTTAAGAGTATTAAAATATAAAATCCTGATATCTTTAATATGAGAATTACTGTTTTGTGTATTCATTTTGTGTGCATAAACTATTTTTTACATGTCAAATTAATTGGAATTCCAAAGATCCATAAAGATTTAAATGAACCCCCATTAAGGCCCATAGTTGCAAGTGCAGGTAGCAAAACAGAAGGTTTATCTGTGTTTGTTGATAAACACCTAAAAAAGGAGTTACTAACAATATGACTTACATGAAAGATAGCTTTGATTTTCTAAAGAAAATAAAGGAAATTATAGTGAAAGATACTGATTTGTTGGTGACATTAGACATTAAGTCCTTGTACACTATGATCCCTAACGAAGAAGAGATGGATACAGTAAGTGTAAAATTGTTGAGAACTAAGGTATACTCCCCTAATATAACTGGATTACTAATGGAAATGATAGAAATTGTGTTGTCATAATTTTTTGTCTTTTCAAAACGAAATGTGCGTACAAATAAATGTTATAGCAATGGGAGCAGCGTTAGCTCCAAGTTACGCAAATGTGTTCATGCGGGAGTTCGCTAATATACTTGAATGCAAATTTAAGGACTACACAATGAAAATGTTGCATTTTATTGATGGTGTTTTTATAACTTTGAGAGGGACAGCAGAAGAATTGGAAGAATTTATTGTGTATGTGAATAATGTATGTTCCTTCCTGAAGTTTACTCACCATCATAGTATGAAAAAATAATTTTTTTAGATCTTACTGTCTATAAAGAGAACAGCAAATTGTTAACTAAATTTCATAAAAAAGAAGTACAAAATAATATGTATTTGCATTATTCAAGTATGCACTTGAAAAGAATGAAAATGAATATAGTAAAGGGACAACTAAAAAGAATAAGTAACTTAACTATTAATCATCATGATTTTATAGAAGAAGCTAACCGTTTTTGTAAGAAAATGGAATTAAGAGGGTATCCTAGAACAGAAGTAAATAGAATATTTTAAGGTCAGGTGGATAAAAGAAATGGGAAAGTAAAAAATTTTAGAAGGAAACAATCTTATAATTATGGTACAGTAATGGCAATTCAGAATAGTGTAGATTCAAATGTTATTACAGATGTTATAAGAAAAAATGGGGCTTATTTAGAACTAATGAAGAGTTATCAGAAAAAAATGGAGCTAAACCCAAATTTGTACAAAAAAAGAGCTTAAAGTTTTAAAAAATTATTTTCAAGCTAAACTGAATTCATGTAAGTTAGAAGAACGTAAGTGTGGAATGATTAAGTGTTTGAACTGTAGTATGTGTAACTTTCTATATACAGAAAGGAATGAGTTGGAAGTGGGAAACATCAAGAATACCTGGGGTATTCAGCTGTAAGGCTAAAAATGTTGTTTATCGAATATTATGTTTGGAGTGTAGGTCATTCTATGTAGGAAGGACTACACATGAACTATATAAAAGGATATACGAACGTATGCCATACAGATAGGAGATGAAAAAAATGCTATGAGCAAACATTATAAACAAAAAAAGTGTAAGATTAATTTTAAGCTTCTAGTGTTAGAATCACTTACCAACATTACTAATTTAGTAAATATACAAGAAGAATTAGGTTGGTTAGAGTATTGCTGGCAAGTTAAACTTAATGCATGTTTTCCATCAGGTCTTAATAATAGAGAAGAAGTTATAATGTATTTAAAAAGAAAGGGGCTGAAGCACTAATGGAAGTGTTTTTTCTTATATAGTTTTTATTATTAATATTTTTTTCAGGTTGTTTTAAAGTTACTGAGGCTGTTTTATGCAAAGGTTTTATTCAGCTGTTTGATTATACATTCTGAAGAAATCTGCTCAGGGCAGATGAAAGCGCTCAATCTGGTGGATGTTGGTGTAATAAAGCCTTAAAACGTGTTGGAACGAAGTCCTTTTTATTGGTTACTTGTCGTAGGTTTGATTTCTTTATACATTTATTATACATCAATTGTATTATTACATACTATCTTTGTGGTTTGACATCATATGAGTATGCCTTTGAGTAGTTGATCATGTGACTATTAATTGTTTTATAAGAAATGAAGGTGCCTTTCAGTGTTGTCTAAAGATGCCTCTGTGTTTGGATTTAGGAGACAAAAGCTCTTACCTAAGGTGCTTTATTGATTAAAGTGTATGGTTTCCTGTGATACTGCATTCATTTTTTTTTTTATTTTTATTTAAGTTGTTTGTGACTGGGCTGCTTTAGGAAATAAAGTCTGTTAGTTTATGTTGTGTTAATGGCATCTGTCTAAAGTTATAGGATGTTGAATGTGTTGATTTGTCTGATATTCCTATAGACGTTAAAAAGAACAGCAATTTACTAACTGACACCATATGGGATTTACAAAAATAATACTCAGTTAAAAAACATACAAATTATAATAGTTTATTTAAACAAAATGTTGTTGCTCATATGGAATTTCAGGAGATAAATCAGTAGATACTAGACAAGCTGTTTAGGCAAAACATATGAAACAAACATCAAATAACAGTACAAGGACATAAGTGAGTCAGTTATATTTGTAAGCATCTACTTCAAAATCTGTTAATTCATTTACTGATATACAGTACTTTTCAGGTTTAATTCAGTCCTTTCTTAATTATAAACAATTCTCTTCACCAATGCTGCTTTTTCAGTGAGACTCACTGTACTCTGCTTAGTATACAGACAGCCTTTAGTTTTCAAATCTTCTTTTAAAATGTCATCTAAAAGCAGAACTCCAGTTTCAGTTACAAGGATGCCATGATAGCGCAGCATTGCTGCATCACTTAGACAAAAAATTCTCAACTACAGATCACATAGAATTGATGTATTAGAAATTCTCACGTACATATCATCTGAAATTGATACACAGGTCCCTTGTAATAAGGAGAGGGAAAAAAAAAAACAGGAGCCCGACTTGTCAATTAAGCACTACTGATCAATATTCATTTGTGTGGTTACTAGTGTGGGCCTAGTGAGGGGCAAATTGGCTGTGGGCCAGTGATATGTCCTTCTCCTGTATTGAAATGACCTTGGGAGTGTTAATACACACAAACACGCACACACATCCGCGCACGCGCACACACACACACACACACACATTTATAAATACATATATGGGTCATTTTAAGCTTATTCAGCAATCTGACTTCAGAATCAAACCCTGTGCCTTCTGTTTATGATGTAAAGACCTTGGCCATTATACATGTTTCCAGTAGGAAAGTATTTGCACCTGGCTTGTTAAAAATAAGTGTTTTTGACAGTTGCTGCTAGAATTCAGTGTAGGGGGTGGCTGTGCAAAATGTGGTTGGGAGGGAATCCCAGATTTCAGGGTCTAAGACAGAGAAGCTGTGGCTAGTAAAATGTAATTTGTTTTTTTTTTTTTGTTGTTGTTAGAAGTGAGAGTGTCTCTTATGAGACGCATCTGATATTGTAGTGGAGGTCCTTTATTATAAGTCGACTGAAATTGTGTTCAGGTTTAATGTTTTATAGTTGAATAATGCCAGATGGGGAGTGCTTCTTTGTGTGGTTAATAGCTAGTTGGCCATTTGTAGTATGGAGCACTGATGCTTTGTTTTATGTATGAGATAAGTTATTAGCAGTTGTCTTTGAACTTTAAGATTTTTGATGGATTTGTGTGTGATGAGAAGTCTAAATTCCAGATGGGTAGCACTCCTTTAACATTAGCAGTTCTGTCTTCAGGTAAAAGGAAGTGGGGGATTTTCTATGCACAGAATATTAGTGAGTTTGTGTTAGATTTTGTTTAGTGACATCTGCAAGGAAGTGCAGGCTTTGATCTAGCTGAATCCCTAGGTTTGTGAAGTTGGATGTGGTTTCTAAGATTCTTTGAAATTGCACTGCATGGTCTATTCATTTCATATTAAGGTCAGTTTGCAGTTAAATGTAAAGAGTGTGCTTTTATTTATTTATTTATTTATTTATTTATTTATTTATGTATTTTAGTTGTTATGATAATTTTTTTAGTGTTGTGGACAAATTTGTTATACATTTGAATTAAGCCAAATTTGAATTCGGGCTGTCTTTCACCTTTCTTTAGGTATCTCTTCCACTATAATTACTGGCTTCCTCAACAGGGGAAAGAATCTAAATTTCCTTTAAGAGTGGAAAAATATTTTCACAAATCTGTGGCTGAATGGATGTTTTACAGAAGTTACAAGGTGTAATTCTTGTAAAAACTCATCTCTGTTTTTGAATTCAAAAGCTTCTAAAGCTGCTTCAGTGGTGACATGCCAGGCTTTGAGAAAAATGCTAAGAAAGAGGTAGCATTTACACTCCTTTCAAGTAAACAGATAATTTTTTTTCCTACTTGTTCCAAGCAGGAATGCAGTGGTGAGCCCTTTTTTGATCTAGTAGATGTCTGCAAACAGTTTAATGTTTCAGAGGTCACAATTGTAACCTTTCATTTCTTGATTCCTTTCCTAAACCAGGTAAACTAAATGGTTTTCCTAGATCTAAAGGCTATTCATTTGTCATCATCCAGTTCCTTAATCACAAAAGAGATTTCATGAATTTAAAGTTAGCAGTGAGCATTTCTAAGTTACAGTTCTTTCTTTTTGGCTGGCTGTGGCAACAGGAGTTTTCTCATAATGTTTGGTTGCTTCCACAGCAGCTTTAAGGTTAACAGGCTAAGGGGTATTTTTACATGATACCCTGTTAGGAAGACTAATTCATGCTTTCTCAAGGTAAAACATTTTTAGAAGACTTAAATTTTGTTATTCCTGCTACAAAACCTCCTTTTGAACTATCTTGGTGTTTGATGTCAAAATTGTTGACCTTCAACACAGCCCCAGTGTAGGCTGTCATTTTAACGGTACATATGTCGAATCTGCAGTGCTCCTAAGTGTCATGGTCTCTTTGATCACCAGTATACCTATTTTGCAAAAAGTAATGTCAGATATTACTTTTAACCAAAATATACTGTTACATTCCTCTTATCCTCACTTTCACAATTCAGCACCTTTGTTTTTGGGAGGAAAGTAGAACCTGGAACCCTGAAAATTTTCTGGTGAAAAGATTTAAAATATTTAAGTTTTATGAAGTTCTAGAAACAGTTATTGGGTTTTTGCTACTAGGATAAATACTTATTATGAAGCACAAGTGCTTTCTGACTTTTTTTGCTGAAAGCAAGTTACTATCACACTTGACTAAAAGTAAAGTTGCTCATTGGCTTTCAGGCTACACTGTAAAAATTACAGTTTCAGTCCATATTAGAGCTTATTCTGTTGGGGTAGGATCTGGTTCAACAGCCTTCTTTAGGAGTTGTTTTACCTCAGATATATATGAAGCTGTGACTTAGTGTTCATTTGATTATTTGGTACTTTTGCAACCAGATTTTCGCGGTTGCGAATTTAGAATACTTCTGTACAAACGAGGCCACAAACCACTGTAAGGTGGTATTTAGGGTCTGGTTTTTAATTGTTGTAGACTAGCTTTGCATTACAGGGTCTGTGAAGGGGAAGACAAACATTTGAGGAAACCCGCTTCCTGTTTTCAGAGTGCCTTACACACGCACACTTGAATTAGAATGTCTGCTGTTGTTCTGACGAATGGATTCTTTTGACTGTGTGGGAGGAAGCCTTCAGAGAAGGTAAAGGCAGACCCTGTAGTGATGGTTTTGGTCACTTTTTTTGGGGGGGGCGAGTACTATTTGTAAAGACATCTTCAGGTCAAAATTAAAAAAAAAAAAAAACTGCAAACAGCCACAAAGTACAGGAAGAAGCGCATTGTCCGGCAATAAGATGTTTTGGGAAGTGTTCTTACTATGTGTGTAATCATGAAAGTGATTTTGAGTTTATCTGTATTTGTAAAGTATGGCCATGGGGACACTTTGTTAGCACCTTAACTGAAATTATTGACTGGAGTTTGTGTAACTCAGCACTTTACCTAACCTAAGAAAAGCAGCAATCCTTGCCCTTGACATATTTACAATCTCCTATTGTCGCAGGGTGTATTTGGTGACTCGCTTTTCCAGTAGCTGACATCGTCTTGACAAATGCAGGCACTGCAAAGCGGAGCACCACTGTGTAGTTTCAGGAGCAAAGAGGTACAAACTCGCACCCTTTCTCCTCTTCGTGGCTCATCCCCACATTGCCAGAGTAATGTTTTCTTCTTCACATTCCCCTTTATAGATTAAGCAACATGTTTCCGCACACACATACCAAATTATGGCAGTGCGGAAATCTGGTTGCGATAATACGCAAGTACCCATTATTTTAACAAACATCACATGCCTGTTTGCCTGTTCAGGGGTAGTGGAAGTTTTGCTATTACAGTGGTTTAGGACATACTAGCACAGGATTCATCCTTCTTTTCTTTGTAATATTTTGTGATTTTACTCTTGCACCATTACTACCGAATCACAGAACAGAAGGAATAGACAATATGTTTGTGTTATGTATTTACATTACCAGCAGATAGCTACCTCGATTTCTTTCTGTGGTATTGGCATCCTCTCTCGTTGCCACTTATTTTATTTTTCTTGACATGTTCCCTTGTCTTAGGTTGTAGTCTGTGTGACCCTGAGAATGTTTGGATTGTGATACACAGTTGCATTAACTTATCCTGATGAACCAGAGGCAGGAAATGGACACTGACTTTCTTTGAAGTGCTGTGTTGGCGGTTGTCATTCTTATGGAAACAATGTATCTTCCTTTGCTTTTTGATTCACCTAGTTTAAAAGTTCTGCTTGCAGTGTTCTGAAGGAGTGGGCTTTTCAGCAGATGTTCGCACAGTTCACCATATAGACCACAGTGAGGAACAAGCAGATACCTTTCTTTTGTGAAGATAAATGGTATTCATAGCAATAAACCACGATATGGCTAACAAGAACCAAAGAAACAAATCTATCCAAATGAGCACCCAAATAAGAGAAAGAACACTGAGGAACGATGTAGGTTGACGAAAAAAGAAATTTATTAACGCTGTCAATACAAATCTGCGTTTTCGTATATCCCACTTCATCAGATAAAATACACATAATACAAGTACTGTTTAAATAGCATGATGAACATCTAACAACTGATCCCATTGGTTGTCCAACATTTAAAATTAAAAATTTAAAATGGTAGTAACATTTAAAACATATCATGAATATAGATATGAACAAATAAAACATACATAATAATAGCCTAAATTCATCTATCAGAACAATATAAATATATATAACTCTTCTAACAATAAATGAACGAAAAATATAATATATAAAAATAACATATAAAAATAACTTTTACATGTACAAATTCGTGTGGATGAAAAATCTGTATCTACATATGCCCTCTAGTGGTACATGTTAAAATACCATAAATAATTATTATTAGAATTTAGCTGATCTGAGTTTTAAAACTGGCATAATGGATAACATTTCATTTAAACCGGGATTCCTGTTGGCTTCAAGTGTAATTTGCCAAAACAGTTCCCTATATTCCAGCTTTGCCTCCTACATACCTCCCCTGATTTCCCTGGGAACCATTTCAAGAACAAAAAAGGAAAATATAGATAATGGACAGGACTTCCTATGGCGAAATAGTGCATTTCTAGGGTTCGCCTTATTAATCTCATAATTGTGTTCATAAATCCTAGTCCTGAGTTTCCTTTCAGTTTCCCCTACGTAAAATGAGTTACAAACCTTACATGTAGTCAGCTAAACTAAACCTTAACTATTACAATTTGCATGTACGTTGTTTGTGATGTTCCTATTCCTACTGGGAATCTCTATAGAAGGATCCATAACTTCTTTTATTTCTAAAGTTTTGGATGATAAACTTAAAAAACTAGCGTACCAGGGCTTTGCAGTACTAAAAGATTCATGGGATCTATTAAGACTTCTGAAATGTGAATTAAGCCACGATTCATTAATGTTTATCACAATGGACGTTGTGGATCTATATGGTAGTATACCACATGAATTAGGTTTAAACTGGTTGGAAGAGTATATGTTAAAATATGGAACATTTTCTAATAAGGACTTCAATAATATTCTTGTGTTTATGGAAATAGTTTTAAACAATAATTTTATGTATTTTGAGGGAGAGCTTTATAAACAAATTTAAAGGAGTGGCAATGGGAGCAGGATGTGCTCCTACTTTTGCTAATATTGTACTTTCTTGGTGGGAAGATCAATACATTTTGAACAGTGAATTTAAAAGTTGTTGGACACTATATAAACATTTCCTGGATGATATATGTATGTTATGGACTGATACAGAGAAAAAATTCATGGAATTTTTGAAATACATTAGGACTACTACACATTTCCTAGATTTCACATATAATATTGTAATAATATTGACTATGATACATTAAATTTTTCGGATATTAGTGTTTCCAAGGAAATGGGTAGTTTTAGTTCAAAAATATTAAAGAAATAAACCTTTTCTAACTCTTATTTGCATTTGAACAATGGTCATCTTTACTTTCAGAAGAAAAATCTTATTAAAGGGCAGCTAGTTAGGATCAGTCGGATGACATCAAATGATACAGAATTTATAATTGAAAGTAAAAGGGTTTGTGACATGTTCGAAAGGAGGGGTTATCCGAAGGACATTATATGCCAGGTAGAAAAAAGAGGTTTCTGTTGGTAGAAAAGGTAGGTTTGGACCTATTTTAGGTAAGGACATAGTTTACCTTCCTAATACTAATGTACCAATTCCTAAAAAAGATAAAAAAGATGAAAAGGACCCCAAAGAGACTTATATCCTTGATTATAATGGAGATTCCAACATTATATAAAAAGAATAGTGAATAGGGAATGGAACAGATTTCAACAAATTTCTGATATAGATCCCAAAGTATTGGGGCCCTTATACTTTATATACAGACGGGATTTGAATTTTAAGAACATGTTTGAATTTGGAAGTCGAAAAAACAACACCAGTTGCCGTTTAAAATACGGCACATATAAGTGTGGAATGTGTTCTCATTGTTCGTATATAGTGAATGCTCCTTCTATAGAGATTCCCAGTAGGAATAGGAACATCACAAACAACGTACATGCAAATTGTAATAGTTCAGGTTTAGTTTATCTGGCTACATGTAAGGTTTGTAACTCATTTTACGTAGGGGAAACTGAAAGGAAACTCAGGACTAGGATTTATGAACACAATTATGAGATTAATAAGGCGAACCCTAGAAATACACTATTTCGCCTTAGGAAGTCCTGTCCATTATCTATATTTTCCTTTTTTGTTCTTGAAATGGTTCCCAGGGAAATCTGGGGAGGTATGTAGGAGGCAAAGCTGGAATATAGGGAACTGTTTTGGCAAATTACACTTGAAGCCAACAGGAATCCCGGTTTAAATTAAATGTTATCCATTATGCCAGTTTTAAAACTCAGATCAGCTAAATTGTAATAATAATTATTTATGGTATTTTAACATGTACCACTAGAGGGCATATGTAGATACAGATTTTTCATCCACACGAATTTGTACATGTAAAAGTTATTTTTATATGTTATTTTTATATATTATATTTTTCATTCATTTATTGTTAGAAGAGTTATATATATTTATATTGTTCTGATAGATGAATTTAGGCTATTATTATGTATGTTTTATTTGTTCATATCTGTATTCATGATATGTTTTAAATGTTACTACCATTTTAAATTTTTAATTTTAAATGTTGGACAACCAATGGGATCAGTTGTTAGATATTCATCATGCTATTTAAACAGTACTTGTATTATGTGTATTTTATCTGATGAAGTGGTATATACGA
Organism: Protopterus annectens; assembly: GCF_019279795.1. Classification (NCBI taxonomy): domain Eukaryota; kingdom Metazoa; phylum Chordata; order Ceratodontiformes; family Protopteridae; genus Protopterus; species Protopterus annectens. The sequence goes on along the minus strand of NC_056725.1, from coordinate 123,652,705 downwards.
AAACGCAGATTTGTATTGACAGCGTTAATAAATTTCCTTTTTTGTCAACCTACATCGTTCCTCAGCGTTCTTTCTCTTATTTCAGTGCTCATTTGGATAGATTTGTTTCTTTGGTATTCATAGCAGCCAGATTGACATTTGTTGCTACAAATATTGTTTAAAAAGTACTAGAATTATTAAGCACAAGTGTTCTTAAGCCAAAAGAAGTTACTGTTCAGGAAATGTGTAAAGCATTTTTTAAGTAACATTCGTCATAAGACTAATGTGGCTATTAGTATGATGGAACGTGGAGAACTTTTCAGATGTGCAGATATGGCTATGTATTTTTTCAGCAAGCATGTGGTCTAAAACCAAATAACTTATTGAATAACTAAGAACAGCATTATGTTTTTTTTTTTTTTTTTTTGTTTTGTGTGCAAATTACAGGAATTATTTTTGTGTCATATTTTTTTATTTTTAGATTTGGCATAGCTTGTACAAATAGCACAAAACCAGTAAAGGTAAATTCTTAAAAACTTCTTCAAATAATGTATGCCATATACCTTCTGTAGGTTTGCATGAAACTGAGGTAGATGTAAGTATGAAAAACAGCTGTTAAGAAAAATAATTAAAATCCCAGAACATTCCTGTAAGTTAGCAATGTAATAATAATCTTGTATTGGAAATAATGTTGCAGTTTCTTGGATAAGGTAAAATAAAAACTTCTTATTTACCTAGTTAACAGTGTGGCTATACTATGTCAATGTTCAGTGAGGAAATGAACAGGGCAAAAGTGTGCAGAAAGATTTTATGTTGTGCTATATATATGTATCTATCTATATATCTATATATATATATATATATATATATATATATATATATATATGTGTGTGTGTGTGTGTGTGTATGTACATATATATATATGTGTGTGTGTGTGTGTGTGTGTGTGTGTGTGTGTGTGTGTGTGTATGTACATATATATATATATATGTGTGTGTGTGTGTGTGTGTGTGTGTGTGTGTGTGTGTGTGTTTGTGTGTATATACACACACACATATATATATATATATATATATATATATACAAAAAGAGAGAGTAAGAGATACATGCATATGATTATAATTCAAAATATCGAAAAACATAAATATCGAACTTAAAAATGTCAATCCCAAAAGGTCAAATGTCAAAATACTGACAAAAAAAACCCTCATGTTTTTGCACACCCCTGCTAATTATTTATACCAGCTCTGAGATCACACAGCAGTGGTGTAAGGGCAAATGCCCACTCCCTACTGTGCCACCTCACAGTCAGTATTGCCAGCAGAATCCATCATATGATTCTAGCTCATTTCTTCCATCATTACTGACATTCAATATTTTGCACATTCGACTATTTAAAGTGTTCCGTGTGTGTGTGTGTGTGTGTGTGTGTGTGTGTGTGTGTGTGTGTGTGTGTGTCTGTAGTTGCTATTCTATAAAAGGTTTTTAAAATACTACATTTAGACAAATATATTAGTTGTATTAAAAGTTTGACCGACATTTGCTGCCCGTGTCAATCTAAAATTCTCCCTTTACTTTTCTCTGCCACTTTGCAAGACAAAAAAGGACTGAAATGGCAGAAGTGACTTTGTCATATATGATTTCAGATTTTCTAGTTAAAAGCACATGATGAATCTGAGTTTAACAAACCATTGCTGGATTTCCAAAAACAGTTGCAATGCTACACAGTAGTATAACTTGTCTAGAAGTAAACCCAGCTCAGAATTCCAAATCATCAGTGGCTTTATATTCCTGGCATCCATAACAGTGATCAAGATACATAAATCAAATGCATTATCAAATAGGCCATATTTGCAACTGCCACTATATTTAGAATTTTACTGAAAAGTATTTGAGTAGAAATAAAAAAAGCATTAACCATGTTTTGCAAAAGTCAGCAAATTAAAAACTCTTTTTCTCTTCACAGCCGTACCTTACACAGTCTCAAAATCAGTGAAATAACTGCGGTGGTGGTGCTGCTGTAGCATTGTCGCCTCACAGTAAGACGTTTTCCTGTTTCATTCTCAGCTAGACTGTCTTCTGTGTGGAGACATGCGTGAGCGGGCATACCTTCGTTGAAGGTTGTGCGTCAGGGCCGGCAACTCGGCACGTAAAAATGTACAGGCAATCATTAGCGGACCGGAGTTCCGCTGTGGTGACCCCTAACCGGGAAAAGCCGAAAGACAAAACAACTGATTTTATGGCTGCAGAAGGTACGGCTATGAAGAGAGAAATGTTTTTTCTGTGGTGTTAGTTCAGTTTTGCAACTCCTTGGTGCCTATCCTTTTTGCAAAAGTCAGCTTCTTTTATTCCACTGATCTTCATTTTCCCACATCTAGATGTGTCTCCAGAGATTCCCATCTGCTTTCAAGGGTTTATTTTCTTTAATTACCTTGGCAGTAGCTTGAGCTATGTGTATCTAACCTTTTTTGTACCCTAGTAAGTTATCCTTCTTCCCCTTTGTGAATAGTAATGACATAGTCAAACTGACATGGTATATATTTTTGGACTACAGAGAAATCATTGCATATTGGTTTGTCAGTAGTCACAGTTACAACTTATGTGATATTTTGACATATTATCAGACTGGGATTAAAATGGTATTTTTTACCTATCTTGGTCATTGTTTGTTTGTTTATTTACGATTTATTCACTAGGTTAGCCCTGCTGGGCAGAGCCCATTTTCAGAGGGTACCCTAAAGAACAGACAAAAATAAACAATTATACATATATAAACATACATCTGTAGTCATTTGTACAGCAGAGAATTCACAATTATTAAAGATAAACATAAAAATTGCAGTAGAGGGTGGCTTAGTGGCACAACGGATAGCATTGTTGCCTCACTGCAAGAGGTTCTCCAGTTTGATTCTCGGCTGAGGTGCCTTCTCTGCAGAGTTTGCATGTCCGCTCTGTGTTCACATGGGTTTCCTCCGGGTGCTCTGGTTTCCTCTTACATTCCAAAGACATGCAGTAAATGGACTGGACACTCTAAATTGGCCACAGGTATGAGTGTGTTAGCGTGGGATGTGGAAGAACTTTCATGACGGGGCTAGCCACCTGGAGGTGTGACGCTTGTCTGTAGATGATTGTCACTGTTAAAATGAACCCCCTACCCCGTGGGTAAAAAATTAGAAAAAGGGGTTGTGGATGGATTGATAGATAAAATTTGCAGTCATGTACACCTGAGATTAAGAATATCTAATATATGTGGTTAAATATATAACAAAATAAGACAATGCTGATATAGTTCTGAGCAAGGCAATTGCTTTAGTAGCTATAGATGTAGTAAAGAAACAAAACAGTAGAGTGTTGAGTGAAATGAATATCTGGAAAAGAGGGAGAAAATTGTTGCTTTGACAAAGACAGTAACAGTCATATAAAGTGAGTTGAGCAATGTGAAATGAAATAAATTAGTTATATAGTCAATACATGGGTAAACCACATTTATTGCAGGAAAATGTAAGATTGAAGTGGGTTCTGTAAGTGCTCTTGAATTCTTTAAATTTATTTCTGCAATGAAATACCCTGAGGTAGAGACCCATGCACTAGCAAAGCCAGTATCCTGGAACACAATCACCAATTTCTGATTTTTTTTCTAAGGGCCAGTAGATTTTTTATCATATTATGTTAACAGATGCCCTGTTTTGTAGTAGCTGAAGAGACAAGATAATGATAGAAAGTTAGGGAGAAAATATTTACAGACATTTATTTAGGAGCAATTATTCTCAAAGCAGACTTTCTCTGAACAGAATTTTGATTTAGACTTTCTTTTCTTAGCAGCAGGTTCAGAAATCAAGTGAATTGGTGAAGACAGTAATGGACCTTATTACTAGATGTTAAATAACTATGAAGCTGATCAGTGCTACTGCAGACAGCAGTAAGATAATTTCATAATTTCTGAGTTACAGAATAAGCTCTATGGTCCCATGTGCTGACATTCCTGCCTTGTCCACTGTAGTCTGCCCCTTAGTGCAGGCTAAAAGTGAGTCGGAGCAGATGGATCCTATTCTAGAAAATGGAGAAAGGGTTTGGCATCACATGCCCGTTTATTGAATTCTCCCAAAAAAAAAAAAAATAGAGTCTGTTCTTCCTTGGATGTACGACATGCTTCTGATCAACCACTGTTGAAAACTTTGAGTTCTTCTTGAAAAAGATCACATCTTAGAATAAAGAAGCATTGTCCTTGGTGTGGAGGAGGCCCTTGAGAGTGCATGAGATGTTCTTGGCAATTGAAAGCAGCCACTGGCAGATAGAATGAATTCAAAGTATCCCTCTGTGAGATGGCAGGAGCATGGGTGTAGCCAGGCATGCTTATTGTGTCTGAGTGCATGCTATCCTACATTACATGTCTGCATTTCCTGTGAATGACTGTGGACAACACCAGACATTACAGATAAACCCCACTGTGCCATACTGGCTGAACACTGCAAACAATGAGAAAAAGAATCATGCACCCGTGTAGAAACAGCAAGACCTGTAGCATACTTTTTCTTATTATAACTACCTGGCTGTATCAACAACCATTCCCTTTTTTCTTTCATTGTTTATATATTGTATGTGTAATGAAACTCTATTCACCCTACTTATTTTCTAGATTGTACTTTTCTCAACTCAACCCGTGGTAGTGGTGCTGCGGTAGCGTTGTCGCCTCACAGCAAGACGTTGTCGCGTTTGATTCTCAGCTAGAGCGTCTTCTGTGTGGAGACATGCGTGAATGGGTGTGCCTTCATTGAAGGTTGTGCATCAGGGCTGGTAACTCGGCATGTAAAAATCCACTACCAAATATTAGTGGACTGGAGTTCTGCTGTGGCGACCCCTAACCGAAATAAGCTGAAAGGCAAAACAACAACAACTTTTCTCAACTCAAAATTTTGTATTTCCTTTTCTATATTTTCAACTTAAGGACTGTCAAAATCTTATTGTTTACATACTGTTTTTTACTGTTTAAATTTTAAATGTAAATGTTGTGGAGCTTTTCTCCCTGGGTCTCTGCTGAAAAGGGGCTATCAGCTCAGCCGGACAAACCCAGTCAACAAAGGTAAAATAAATAAATAATAAATGACAAGACTGGGCAGTAACACTAACTTTCTCAATCCAACTGTAGAGGACAGCTCTTATGTGGATGGCTGCAGGGTGTATTTAAAGGACAGAGCCTGCAACTCGTATTTGCTGTTCTGCTGACTTTCATTAGTTTCATTTTAGCTGCTACATCCTGACTGATCCAAGCAACAAGTGGTAGGGAAGTGGCTGTCTTTGCAGACTGGTGTGGCACCATGCTTGAATAGCTGGATCCAGTCAGTAGATGCCCCTGCCATGTGCTTTCCTTTTAACTTTTCCAATCTCCAGATAAATTGACTGAGTGAAGGCAGCAGCTATTTTCTTCTTTTTTAATGTTTCCAAAATGTTTGGGTTTTTAATACCATGACAGGAATGGACCCCATTCCTAAGTCAAAGTGTGGTTAAAGTTCATGAAATTAGTATTGTTTCAGTCTTTGATGTCAGACAGAAGTGCTCTTCGCAGCACATGCAATGTGCCCAGTACTGACTCTTTCTGCAATTCATACAGAGTTACATGTATTGGTAACATACCTAAATACGATTGTAGATTCTTTGTCATATAAGACCTGTTGCTCCTGCTACTATTGGAACTGTCTGGGTATATCTCTTCCACATTAACCTTGTTTCTGCCTGCATATCCTGGTATTTTATGACTTTGAGACTCTCTGTACACAAGACACTGTAGTCACTGGGTGTAGTGATTTCAATGATCAATGCTACTTTTGTCTTCTTTTCATGGACCACTATATCTGGTATTCTTGCATCTATCTTTTGAACTGTTGGTAATAGATGAACACTTGATGTAGACTTCATCATTTTCTCGGATGCTTTGTGGTCCATATTTCCAGTCTTTTTTAGCTAATTCAATATTATAATGTTTGCACAATCCCCAGTGCAACAATCTCGTCACATTATTATGCCTTTCAGTATATATTCTTTCTGCCATTAGTTTGTCACAACCAGCAATGAGATGTTTAACTGTCTCCAGTTCTGTTTTACAAAACCTACATTTGTCTGTTTCTCACACATGTTCAATGGACTTTGCAAACCAGCATGTAAGTAGTCCACTATTTTGGGCCGCCAATATTAACCTTTCATCTTTTTGTTTAAATTCTCCTTTCTTTAACCATTCCTGTGTTCGATCCTGATGAACATGAGGTTGTTCCAGGAGTTTTGTATACTTGCAACTGTATGCATTTTCCACATTTCTTCCTTCTCATCTGATCCTCCATCTTATATTCTTTCTTTTATTTTTTTTTGGCACATTCAGTTGCTGCCTGATTCTTATCTACATCTGATTTCATTTCCATTCCCACTTGACGCTGGTATGCTTCTACAAGACTAACCAGGGAAGTTATCTTAGATTTATTCTCCTCATGTTTCAAAACTTTCTCTATGTTTTGGTCTTGCGAGGTCAGCAGATATGTATGCAGTCCCATGATTGCAGATCTATACATGTAATCATTTTCAAAGAGGCCCATCCACACTTTGGAACGGGGAATATATAATCTTGGTATGCACTGATTTTTATAAATCATTTGATGAGCATGAAGCATCCTTCTTCTTTTCCTGTCTAATCTAGCCAACACCTGTAGGGGCCAGCCACTCACTCCAAAACTAATTGGTTTATAGCCTGAACTTTGTTCCTAGGTGCCAATGCTGTTTTCAGGAATAATTTAAGTCTTCTAAAATATTCCTTACTGAGTTTTATTGACATTTTCTTATGTTTTATTGCTGGTCCTTCATCAGTTACCAAATATTTATTTATTTATTTATGTATTTATTTAAATTTGTTGACCGGGAGTGTCCGACTGGACATAGGTCCATTTTCAGCGGAGGCCCGGGGAGAAAAGCTCCACAGTTAAAATAAACAGTAGTTACATTGGATTACATAGTGATTAACAATTTACATAGCAATTACTTACAACATATTTACAGATGAAGAACATAGTACATCAGTAGACAACTAGAATCTTTATCTGTGAAGTGCATTCCAGACATTAACAAATGTTACAAGAAGAAGACGTTTATGCTGTATAATAAGTACTGGCTTATGAGCATCTGAGCTTGCTATAATCAAGGTAGTTAGTGGAGTGGAAAGAAAGATAGTGGTTGGATGGGGTGGATGATATTAGAGTGGGAGTTGCAAGGGCATAACCAGCATGTTTTTAGTTGTGCTTTTAGTAAAGTTTTGAAGTGGGTGCATGATGGCATGGAGGTAATTGTGGGTGGGAGTGAGTTCCATAATTTGGCTATGGCGCAAGAGAATAGTGCTTCACCAGCAGAGTTATTGGCTTTAGTGATCTGCAAGTGATTTTTGCTGCTGGATCTTAGTGGTCTGGTGGTGCGATAGGGTTGGAGTAGATTCTGGAGGGATGGGACATTTAGTGGATGGTTTACTAGTTTGTGGGTGAATGAGAGTTGATACCACTGAAGGAGGTGAGGGAGTTCAAGCCAGCCCAGTTCAGCAAGTGAGAGATAGTGGTGACTACGGTAGGATGCCCCTGTGGCGAATTTGGCGATTTTGTTGTAGCAGGTCTCTAGCGTGTTTAGATCACATTGCCTTAGGTTGGTATATATTGGAGAGGCATAAAGTAGGGTGGAGATAAGGTGGGAATTTGCTATTGAAATCTTTGCTGCTTTGGTGAGAAATTGCTTATTTCTGTATAATGCTCCTAGTTTTTTGTGGACTTTTTTTATAGTCATGGATATGTGAATGTCAAATTTTAGTTTATTGTCTATTTCCACTCCTAGCAATTTGGCATGTTCAGTTGGGTATATAGTGGTATTGTCTTTTGCCGTGAGGTTAAAGTGAGAGTTGTTTTGAGTATGTTTGTTGGGTTGGAAGATGAGTAGTTTAATTTTGTTTGGGTTGAGTATTAATCGGGCATCAGATAACCATGTTTCAACAGAGGAAAAGGTTTCCTGTGTGACTTTTTGCAGTTTTGGTAGGGACTGGGCTGAGCAGATGATGGTCGAGTCATCTGCGTATTGTATTAGTGTGCCGTGTTTGGTGGCAGAGGCTAGATTATTGGTGTAAACCGAGAAGAGTAGGGGTCCAAGGATGGATCCTTGGGGAACCCTATGGAGACAGGTAGTTGGGGAGATATGTCATTCTGCCATACAACGGATTGTTCGCGGTCAGACAGGTAACTCTGAAACCAGTTGGTGACCGACTGTGAGAAGGATAGGTTATTGAGGACAGAGATAAGTTGTTTGTGTGGGACCATGTCAAATGCTTTAGATAGGTCTAGGAAAGTAGCAGAGGAGAGATAGCCATTGTTTTTATGCTGAAGGATAGTGTTAGTAAAGGAGAGTAAGGCAGTGGTGGTGCTATGATTTGGTCGGAAACCATGCTGAGTACTGGAAAGGAGGTTGTTAGTAAGGAGGTAGTCTGAGACCTGAGAGTGTATGCATCTCTCTAGTATTTTGGAGAGTGGAGAGAGAATAGCTATGGGGTGATAATTGGTTAGTTCTGTGGAGGGTCCGTCTTTGTGGAGGGGAATTATATGTGATACTTTCCACAGTGTGGGAACGTAACTTTCTGACAGAGATCGGTTAATCAAAATGGATACTGGGTAGGCCAGAGCATCAGCTGCGATTTGTAGGTATTCACTTGGGAGGCTGTCTGCTGCTAATTTGGTGGGTTAAAGTTTAGTTAAGAGTTTTTTTATGTTGGAGGTGGGTACAGGAGAAAAAGAGAAGGCAGTGGGGAGATTACTAGTTGAAGGTGAGGGTTGGAGGAGAGGGGGGTTGTGTGATTTAGCTAGTGATAGTATGGTTTGGGTGAAGTGTGTGTTGAATGAGGTAGCAATATTTTCTGAGGAGTGAGGGATGTTAGGAGGAGGGGTACTGACTTTACCTGGGTGGAGGATGGAGTTTATGGAGGACCAGAATTGTTTGGGGCTGTGTTGTGAGGAGTCTAGGGCAGACTGGTAGTTTATACGCTCCCACTTGCTCAAGTTCTTTTATATTACACTCCTCTCCCAAACTGATGTTTTCTTGGTGCTGCAGCTTTCCTGCTTTAAAGGCTGCTTTTGCAAATTTATCAAGACCAAATGACATTCTTATATTATCTAAAAAAGTTTTGACTACTTGCAGTTGTGCTTTCAGTTCTTCATCTGATGAGCTGTGCAGTTTTAAATTGACAAAGAGAAGGTGAGAAGTCTTTACACTTTGTTGTTTTCTGGGAGCCAAATTGTAGCCATGACCTAATCTGTTAATTACACAGCTTAATGGGTTAAGGGCAAGACAAAACAGCAGCAGTGACAGAGAGTCACCCTGTAATATCCCCCTTTGGATTTTTATCGCTGGAATAATCATTTGTCCTTTATCACGGCCTAACTGCAAAGTGGTTTGTCACTGTTTCATGGTCACTGTGATGTAGTTTATCAGTGTAGGGTGTATCTTATACATTTTTAAGCACTCTTTTATCCATGAATGTGGGATACCGTCAAATGATATTTTTGTAGTCTATCCATGCCATACTTCGATTCCTCCCCTTTTTACAGTTTTCCACTATGATTTTATTTAACAACAAATGATCCTTTGTTCCATATGTTCTATTGCTATAATTCAGTTTCCTTCTAAATGACTATAAACTCTGTCAGCATCAATTCCAGTGTATAGTTTATACAATGTTGGAAGGCAAGTTATTGGTCTACAGCTTTTAGGGTAGCTTGCACTTTCACCCTTAAGTAGGAGCATTGTTTTTCCTGTTGTTAGCCAGGCTGGTGTCTGTTCAGGGTGTGCATATAAATAGTTCTTTCTCATGACTAAATGTTCATGCAGTGATGTTAATACTTTTAGCCAGAGGTTAGGTGCTGCATCTGGGCCTGGGATTTTCCAATTAGAAGCTTTTTGTAACTTTGTTTCAGTCTTTTTGGCCATTACTTCATCCCATTTCATATCCTGTACATTTGAACTTCTTCTTTCTTTTACTTCTTCTATCTGTTTAGCATCTTTGTTAGGTTCCACAGGATCTTCATAAATATTTCTCCAAAATGTATCTATTTCTTCTTTTTTAGGTAGTCTTTCAATTCGTTTTACTTTATTTCTCAATTCTCTATAGAACTTTTTTGGGTCACCAGTAAATTACTTATTTTTTTATTTTTCCTTAATATTTATCTGTGTATCTTCTAAGTTTTTCTGCCTGTGCTGATAGTTTTAGTTTATTATTTGTGACAGTGCATGATAAATCCTGATCCGTTACAATACTCCGAATTAATTTTATTATGTCTATCTTTCTGAGTATTTTTGTTGATCTGTTCCCTCTACTATACTCTTGTAACAGTGACACTTCTTAATTGCTTTATGGCATTCGATTTCTCCCCATCCTTTCCCTTACTACCCTGTGTTCTTGTGGTGGGACCATATCTGTTATTAATTGGGCTGCACAGTAATGTATCCTCTTTACTTCTGATATGTTGCATGAATCTCTCTGGATGTTCGTAATTACTGTGCTGATTTGTTTTATCAAACTTCTAACTTTTGGGGTTTTATTGACCTTCCGAAGTCAATTTCTTTCCCTGATCTTAATATGTCTATTCCTCTCTATTAAATCAAGTAACTCTTCTTTTAGATAATTTTCTTCCAAAATGAGTGCACATTCTTTGTTCATCATTTCCTGCTGGCATTATATAGAAAGTTCCAGAGCTTCTTCCTGTGCCACGTTCTCTTAACTTTCACCCTGTGTCATCCCTTGCTCTTTCATATGGGAAATCGAAATCACTGGCTTATCACTCCCTAACATTGACTGTGTCAGAGTTGCCATATTCTCCTGTTCTTTCCCTTGCTGTATAACTCCAGCTGAACCTTTGTACTGGTTTCCTGTGGGAAGCTCCAAATTATCTTCATGTGTCAACTGATTAAATGCTTCCAGCTCCACTGGTTTCTCCATAATTCGGGTGTCCATTGCTCTATCCTGTTGTGTTGTTATCTGAATTAAATTTTCTATACTAAGTCCTTCACTTTGCAGGTAATACATAACCTCAGTTTCTATTTCTTTAACGTCTCTCTTACTAATCCTCTTTTCTACTTTTCTTTTTTGTTTTCTTATTTTTTTTTGTATTGTGAAATTTTCCATATTTGGATGTCTTTGCATTTATTTCCCTTTAAATGTCTTTGGTGCTGCTCTTTTTGTATTGATTAGCTCCTCTTGTTTCTCCTTACTTTGGGGACTAGTTATTCCATCATGCTGTGACTTGTGTTAGACTTTCTACAGTGAATTCTTCACTTAGCAAATATTCCATAATTTCACTTCTATTTTTTAACTTCTGCTTGGTTAATCTTCTGTTCTAAATTCCCTCTTTGTGAACTTATTTTTTATTGTGATTTTCCATATCTGCATGCATTTCCCTATATTTCTCTTGAAATATCTTTGGGTTTCTCCTTTGCATAAATATTGCACTGTATCAGATCTCTCGTTCTTTCTCGTGTCCACATTTCTTTTTTATACCGTTCAAACTTCTCTAAATTTTGTTCTTTAAATTTTCGCACTTCCTCAGTCACTTCTTTTTCCAAACAGCACAAGGTTTCTTGGTCTAGATAGTGTTTTTCTTGGATTTGTTGTATTAATGAACCCACATTTTTATTTCTGTTTTCCTATATGAAGTGCTGTATTTCCATTCAGACCATGGTAATTTCTGATCCACCAACTTTTTCTACATGTGATAGCTCTAAGTTAGCTAACATTTCAGCATGATGGTAAATATGCAGCCCACCACCAGTTTTAGATGGCCAGATAATGACAATTTACCTGGTTGTTAAGAACACGCAATACACTTGGAACCTGAAAAACTGATGTGTATGGTCTAAAAGACTTCATTACAAGTATTCCAAAGGACTTTAGAAGGAGGTTTGATTTATTAGTGCCGCTGCAACCATGTTAGTAATACAGAATGGCAGTTACATGAGTATGAGATGCCTTTTGAAGCTTGTAAATAAAGTATTCACCAGTATCTTGAAATCCTGTTTCAGTTATTATTTATCATTAAACTGCCTACTGAATGTTAATATGTTTTGAGCTGGGTTTTATATTATTGACTTGTTTTCTTCTGATTATACCTCTCAAACTCTTAGAACAAAAAATCTGGACAAAGCCTAAAATAATAGGGGGACAAAGGCCTAAAAATAGGGACAGATTTTAAATATTGCTGTTATAAATTTAGAAAGTTGATAGAATAATAGGCCTTGTATTAGCATATATTTTCTGAAGAATATAGAATCTGAAACTCAAATGTCCTTCATTATTTCATGACTTCATTCCTCAGTGATTTGCCAAAAAACTACAGATTTTATAAGGAACAGATCAAAAATATGAGGCAAAAATCTGGACATAATGCAAAATCTGTACAAGTGAGAGGTGTACTTCTGCTGCTCACTGTTTTTCTGACAACCATCAGTTAAGATTCTTTTGATTGCAGGTTTTCTATGTATTTCTTTTTCATATTGCCCTTTTGGATATTTTTTTTATTTTGATAAAGCAGTTTTTTTCCCGCATTAAAAAGGTACTCTGTCCAAAAGTATATAGTGCCCGAGGTTCTTGCGTTGGTAGACTGATGGTCTAGTTGGGGGGAGGGGAAGCAGGGGCTGCACTTGATAAATCAGATTCTGGATTTTTCTGCACAATTCCAAAAATTTTGTCTGTAGTCTTGAGTTTGGATTGGAGTGATGCATAGCACATCAGATAAACTGTAAGTAAGCTGCTTCAACAGTATAACACAAGGATATAGATTCATAGGTAAAGACTCGAAGAATCAAACTCTTTATCTTGTATCTGTGAGGTAAAGACATTAACCATTATACCAACCCCTTCCCTGGATTTTTTAAATACTACACCAGCTTCCAGAATGTAGATAACCACCTCCCACCAGAAAAAATAATCCCTCCTTACTCTTGCCAGTCAGTGGTGGGACGAAAGCTTTTACCAACCAGATGTTCTGAAAAAATACATAAATGCTGTTTATTTTTAATTTAAATACTAGCAGTATCTGATTGCAAAAAATAACAGGTGCAGTCTGTGCCATTCATGGCATATGCCTGGCTGCATTGTTTTCTCTATATGGTGATAAAAAGTCTTAATTATCAATTGACGTGTCATTGAAGATTTGCTTTTTCAGCACATTTGTAGATAACCATTCTTTCGGAATTTATCTATATAATTACAAGAAGTCCAGGGTGCTTTACAGTTAATATTAAATGCTGCAAGTAATTTACACTTGTAAAAATAGGTACTCACTTTTCACTGTTGTTGCACCACTTTGTTTTTGCTAATCATTTTCCACCAACCCTACAATCACTATGCTTAAAAAAAAAAAAAAAAAAAAAACATTATGAGACACCAGACAAATGTGATAAATCATGGCTGTAATAAGACACATCTGAACCTACAGTGACAAGAAATATCAAGTATTGTGATCAGCGCCACTAGACAATTCCTACTAAAAATGCAGAGGGGAAATGTTCTGTATATTTATGGCAGTGTTTGAAGACAAATGGCAGAAGAGAAACAGCATGGAAATGAGCAAGAGAGATTATTGTTATAGTGATGTGAACAACTGATATTACATTGTATATGAAGTAAATGAAAACTAAAGGCTGGAGAGCTGCAAAAGATTTGTCTATATAAAAATTAAATGGAAAATTTAGCTTTTTGGTATCCTTTTAAAAAGCATAGTGCCTAATATCTGCACTGATGTAAGTTTAACACATTTATCATGCTGCTCAGTTACATTAATAGAACCCCTATACTATACTTTCTATATTATTTATTTATTTTATTTTATTTTACACTTGTTAACCGGGAAAGTCCGACTGGACACAGGTCTATTTTCAGCAGACGCCCGGGGAGATAAGCTCCAAATAACACATACATAGAATAACAGGTCTTGCAGATAAAATACAGTAGGGCTGTATTGTGCACACTATTGTTTTTCATCTGAAGGCCAAAAACTCCTACAGCATGACATGCACAGGCTGTCATAAACACACTTGATTTTACAAGGCCTTAAACAGAAAGGTCTTAAGAAAAATTGGGATTTTCTACATTACTGTAGCCAAGACCAGCCAGCCTTTTGCTGATTGGACCAATTAGTTGCTGTAGGGTCCCACACTTGCCAAAACATTGCCTAAAAGGGGGGGGGGGGGACTTTTTGACTCAAAACCACAGCAAACTGCTTGCTACAGATGTAATGAGCATCTTGCTACAGTCAGCCTACCACACACTACGTGCTTCGGATCTTCGGCTGTGACTACAAATGCAATACCGGCATTTGTTAAAATATTGGCATTTGTATTTCAGAAAATGTCAGTGCTACAGTCCCGCACATACCTCTCAACTGTCCAGAATTTCCATATAGCTGCATCATTTTTTGGTTCTATTACTTGTATAATGTGTGATTTTTCACTAAATAATCACACACACTGGCATTTCAGACTTCATACCTGCAAACCAATGGAAGTAAATTCATAGCCTGTTATTCCACCAACTTTTTTAAGTTTTTAATAGCAACATTTAAAAATCTGCCTTTGACTATGGGCCTTGCCCCCCCCCCCATTATTTTTAGCTTTGTCCAGAATTGTTAGGATAAGAGGTTCAGAAGTTTGTCCTGCACCATTGGCACCTGCTGATTGTAACCCCTGACAACTTCATGACTGGAGCAAGCAAAAATAAAAAGGTCTTTACCTTGTGTACCAAAGAAAAAAATACAGTTAGTATTGCCAGACTTTAGAGGTTCATTCATATTGCTAAGAAAATGCACGTTGAGGCAAATCTGTTGTTCTATTAACTTTTTAAGTGAAGTAGAATAATGCATCTGAAAAAAAGTGTTCCTGATTTTGGACATTGGTGCCACATTATTTTGTCTCTGCCCAAAATTCTTGAGTCAAGAAGCTGAGAGGAATGTTGGTAGATTGAGGGTCATACAAGCAGTATTGTAGCTAGGGAGGGGCAAATGGAGCAGCAGCCCCAAGCATGAAGTGTTATAGGAGGTGAAATTGGCATGTGGTAATTGGCCATTACTGCAGCTCAGCATTGATTTCTGTACCTGCATTTCCAAAAGCCAGCATCGAAATGAATTCTGATACTTCAGCACTTGTCAGTAGTGAAGCACTTGCATCAGCACTTCATGTGGTGGTATAAGTTGAAACAAGGAAGCCAGCTTGCTACAGTTTTTAAAAGTAGAAGTCTTTTTTTTTTTTCTTTTTGCCCTTTATCTCCCCCCCCCCCCCACACACACACACACACATACACACACACACACACACACACGGCTCCTGTGGCACCCATGACAGAGACTGATCTCAGGTCATTTTTGTTGTAGTCAGGATTTCGTCCTGTTAAATTTATTCTAAATTATAGGACACTGTCACCTAGGGGTCTTAATCTAGAAGTTACTGTAGTGCATTAGTTTAGCTGTGTTTTTGTATTCTAAAAGCAGTTTTGTAAAATGTGTAAGTTAGATTATGAAGTTAGTGAAATGTATTTGCTATTTAAGAATTATTTAAAATAGTTTTTATAAAAATGCAAGCAGTACTAAGTATTGAGGTGATATATTATGTGGTATTGCTTCTTCAATTTAAATCATTCTTTTAATTGAATTCAATTAAGTTAATTGTTTAAGGATTTTGATATGCATTTAAAAATGTCTGTATTAATTTTGCTGTATCCGTTGAATGTGAAAAGCCGAGGTACGAGCAAATTTTGAAGTAAAGAATTTATAGTTTACTCTTCTGCTCTGATTGTGTTTTTCTTGCATTTCTAGTTGGTTTGTTTCTATTGTTTCATCCTGTTATGCCTTAGAACCAGGCAGAAAGTGTACTGCAACATTTTTAAGGTGAAAAGTTAGTTGATATTTGATAATAATAGACTTGTGGCAATCAGAATCCATTGTAAATATGTCAATATACAATGCCTCCTCTAAAACGTGCACGCTGATTGGCCAGCCCAACCAGCGTGCCCGTTGTAAATCCCTCAATATACTAATGGAAAAAGGTCCGGTCGCCCGGACTTTTTCCGTTAGTATAAAACACTGTCTCGCTATGTTAAAAGAGTTTAACATAGCGACACAGGTTTAAAAAAAGCAACACAGATCTCCGTTGCTTTTTTTAAAGCTGTCTCGCTATGTTAAACTCCTTTAACATAGCGACACAGTGTGTAAAAAAGCAACGGAGATCTTGCGATCTCCGTTGCTTTTTTTTAACCTGTCTCGCTATGTTAAATGAGTTTAACATAGCGAGACAACTTTAAAATAAGTAACGGAGATCTCTGTTGCTTATTTTAAAGCTGTCTCGCTATGTTAAACCCATTTAACATAGCGAGACAGTAAAAAGCAACAGAGATCTTGCGTTCTCCGTTGCTTTTGCCCACAGCTCTGATGTACTGCGTAGGCATGCGTAGTACATCAGAACTGCCGCGGAACACCAGACAGCTGCGGAAGGGCAGAAAAGAGGCATTATACAATGCCATTATTTAAGAAAAGTAATTATTTCTTTTCTTAAATAATGTCATTAGATATAATAATAACCACTTCTGGGTGTGGGTAATGCTGGATTTACCCACGGTTGTCTTTGTTTGGTCCTCGGGCCACCGGGACCAAACCACGCCAACTGTGGGTAAATCCAGCATTGCCCACACCCAGGCGTGGGTTATTGCTATAGTATTCATAAGATCAGTATTCATAATGTCAGCTGATGTGTCACAGCAGAGCTGTGATAGCTAGTGAAAGAGTAAATGCAGGCTGCGGCTGCAAGATTTACCAGATAAAGCAGGACAACATGAGTTGTTGTTGGCAATGGGGTAGCTCAGTGCCAATTCGTATAGACAGAACAGAATATGAAGACTGCCTGGATCCATATCAGTGGGGCAATAGAAATGAAGGAGGCAGTATTTTAGAATTCTGTCTGGCAAATGGCAAGAGAGACAGTCACACAATCACATACAGCAGTGGACAATATGCAGCTCAGGTAGACTTCCTCCTAGTAAGGAAAGGGCACTGGGGTAGAATCAATGATTGCAATGTCATACCCACTGAAATAGTCATCCCACAGCAGAAACCACTGGTGGCCACAAACAGCTGCAAGGTCAACAGAGACTAGGCTGAAAACCTGAAAGTTACCTAGAGGGAAAACACAAGGAACTGAAGAAGAATGGTAGTGTCTTAAAACCACATGTGGGAGGACTGTAGAACAGATATGCATCTGATCCAGGTATGGCTATAAGGTACATGAGAAAGGCTTGTGCTGGAATGTAGAAATCCAGGAAGTTTTCAAAAGAAAGAGCTGCTATCTGATTGTGGTGTAGAGTTCCAGCATGGGATGCACAATGAACATGATTTGAATGTTCATGTTGAAAGAACAGATGTATATCACAGTGAATAACACTTTTTTGGAATTTAATTTTTATGTTGAAAGGATAGAGATGTTTATCACAGAAAATGCCACTTTTTTGGAATTGTCTTTCTTTCCAAACAAAGCAAAGGATTTTCTTTACTCTAATTAAACGTAATCTAGATAAATAGACAAGAAACTGCAAATTCACCCTTGGTTTAGCACCATTGTCCATTATGGATAGGGGTAACATGTAAATGTTATGCCCAGCAATGCCTTAGTTGTACTTAACTTACAAGAGCTAAACATTTCCTGGAAATGCAGTTGTAGGCTTATGAAGATCCTGTCAGATCAATAGCAAATTAAGTATCTATGGACCTATAAGAAGGAGGGCAGGAAAAAGTGGGAGATAGAAAATAGACAGACTAGGCTAAAAAGGAATACAGATTGGTTAACAAGGAGGCTAATAGAGCATTTGCTATACTAAAGTGCAAGGCATCATAGGCATTCTACCAGCCTCTGGAAAGTAACTCAGCAGATGGCCCAAAGAAACTCAGTCATATTGCAAGGCAAAAACTGAGAGATAAAAAAGATAGCCATCAGACACCTTTCAAAATGGATGACAGCAACAACCCGCTCATCAATTCACAGGACATCAAAGACAGATGGAAAGACTACTTCCAACAGGTTTTGACTGAAGAAGACCCACAGTAGCTGTACTACCCCAGAATAGCCTACAATAAAGAGGAAGAGGAGCCCTTCCTGTAGGAAGTAAGAACAGCACTAAGGAACATGCATTTAGGGAAAGCAAAAGGCTCAGATGAGGTCACAGCAGATATGATTAAGATGTTGGGTGAGTTAAAAGAGAAATGGTTCATGAGGGTACCCATAGCAATATGGAGAGAAAGGCATGTCCAAAATTACTGGAAAATAAGCAATTCACTGCCAATGTACAAAAACAAAGGGAGCATTCACAGCTGTGGTCAGTACTGATTTATCCAACTCCAGATGGGAGATGAACAGTTTGAATTCACATTAGGATGCAGCACAACCCAACCTGATGTTTGCAGTGAGATGTATAGTTAAAAATAAACCACACACCCACCTTCGCAGAGGCACTCAATAGAAATTTACCCAAACAGCAGAGACCTCCAAGACAGAAACACACTCGACCACCACAACACAGCACAAACCACAGGACACATAGCTCACCTCCACAGTGTGCCCCTCAACCTAAGCCCCTAAGGCAAAACACTTTGCCCAATACACTAGTCACTAGTCATAGGTGATGCAGTAGTGAGGCACACAGATGTCCCACTCACTAGGTTGAGTAAGGAGAAGGTAACAGTCAGCTGTCTATCAGGAGTTAGAATCCAACACATAACACACGCACTCAGGTCATCCCATAACAAGTAGAACTATAACTCTGTCATTGTCCATGTGGGTGTGACTGACCTGAGATGCAACTCCCTGGACTACATGAAAAGAGACATGGTGGAGCTCTCGGATTATGTGGCCCAGGCAGGTATGACACTAGCCCTGAGCAGTATCCTACTGTCAACCAGAATGATACCGCAGTACAAACAAAAAATGATTGACTTCAACAACTGGCTAATTTTCTGGTGTCATTCTATGGGGATGCAGTATCTGTCTACTTGGGATGACAAGATTGACACACTCGATGCTTTGCAGAGATGGCCTGTATCTGCCACCTCTGGGTTTCTGGGTACTGGCTAAGGCTCTTGCCACCCCTATAGTGCTTTTTTTAGGCAGTGTTACAAAGTCCAAATTACCACTGTAACAGCTATAAATAAATGCAATCTGAGGGTCGTGCTGCTCAACACTAGAAGTCTAAATCTCAAGATGTACTCGCTCGAAGCACTCCTCAAAGTGGAGAACATTGACATTTGTGCTGTAATGGAAACCTGTTTTAAAGTGACAGAAAGCACCCCTGTGCTACCAAGCTATAACTCATTCCACATCTTTCGGCCCCAAAACATGGACCGAAGCTCCACAGGTGGTGGTGTCTCCATATTCATAAAGGATCTACACACCTCCAGACTAGTAGCCCAGCATAATGCATCTGACATACTTCAGGTACAACTAACATTGGGTAAGACTGCGATCCAGGTCATAGCCTGCTATAGGTCCCCAACCATGTCCATAGACTATCACTCCACATTCCTAAGCACCCTGGAATCTATCAAGATGTAACCCAACACTCTCATACTAGGAGACTTCAACTACTCCTCCATCAACTGGGAAAACTACTCAAGCATCAATGAATTGGCCCAACGCTTCCTGGAATTCATAATTTCCAATGCCCTAGACCAGCTCATTCTTACCCCCACTAGAGGAAGCAACATCCTTGACCTGGTTATTGCTAACATGGGCAACCATTGATGTACACCAATAATCAGTTCCTCCCTGGTTAGATCCAACCACAAACTAAACAGCATGGAAATCCACATCTCACCCACACACCACCGCAAAGGTATCCACCATGAAAAACTTCTCCAAAGCTGATTTTGGACTCCTAAAAACAGAGGTGGCTAACTTCACAGCACACATGCCAATGGTAAATAGATGCATGACTGCCAAATCATACACCAATGCACTGTACGAACACGTACATAAATTCATGGAACAAGCCATATCCAACAGAACCTAGATGCTCTCATCTAAAAAAAGGAAGACAGTCTGGTGGTTCCCTGCCATTAATATACTCTACAACAGAAGGAAAAATCTGTTGCAGAAAAAGGTGAAGTCCCAAGATGGAAAAATTCCCTTATTAGCCTCAACAAAAGTTGAGATCCCTCATCAAAACCTCCAAAGCCAGCTATGAAGGCAGAATTGCGGCAGACACTAAAAACAACCACAAGACCTTCTTTAATTATACCAAGAATCTCCATGGCAATACCCAGATTTGCTCCGAGTTACTGCACAATGGTACCTCTTCTACTGAGCCAACAGATATTGCCAACAGATATTGCCAACATACTGGCCGACAGATTCATTGCCAACTTTACCCCTCTCTTCCCCCCAAAGATCCAGTCTCAATACTGGAAGAATGCTAGGCACCCTGCATTACTAAAGCACAGGTTAAAGCTGCATTTTCTAAGGCCATGACTAAAGCTTTCAAGAGACCCGACAATATCCCTGGCTGTGTTCTACATGCATTACAAAGTGAACTGGTGCCACATCTATGTGCTCTGTTCACACACAGCCTCACCTCAGGCTTTGTCCCTACTGAAAGGCACACTGCTACAGTCATCCCTCTCCATAAAGGAGGACCGACTACAGACCCTGGAAATTATCGCCCCATTGGCCTGACAAGTCTGATATGCAAGGCCATGGAGCACATCATCATGGACCTAATTAACAAGGATATAGGAAATCTCCAAACTCTACATCCCACACAATTTGGTTTTGTGAAAGGCAGATCATGTCTGCTCAACCTGGTTGACTTCTTTCAGTCAGTCACCAGAACGGTGGATGAAGGTAAGGCAGTTCATAGAGCCTACCTCAATCTGGCCAAGGCTCAAGAATTATTGATAAACTCACCAAACTAGGCATCAACCCCTGTATCATTAGGTGGGTTGCAAATTGGCTCACAGATAGAACACACAGTGTGAAAGTAGTGGACTCCAAGTCAGACTGCCGACCAGTTAAGAGTGGAGTCCTACAGGGATTGGTCCTGGGTCCTCTCCTGTTTGGCATGTACTTCTCAGATGTCCAGGCCAAAACGGAGGGACTTTGGCTGACCAAATTCACTGACGACTGCAAGCTGGGAGCCATTATTAACTCCCCAAGTGATGCAAACATCCTACAGAAAGGCCTCACTGAGACCAATGACTGGTGTCAAAACCATGGCCTTAAGCTTAATGCCAAAAAATGCGTCATCATCCCCTCTGGGATAAACTTCTTCTTCTTTTGGCTTTTCCCGGTTAGGGGTCGCCACAGCGGATTACCTATCTGCTCATGATTGGCAGTGGAGTTTTACAGTGTTGAGTTGCCAGCCCGATGCCCAACCTTCCACAGAAGGCACACACATGCACGCACTTACGCCTAGGACCAATTTAGAGTGTCCAATCCACCTAAACTAAGTTAATTGAGAAGCCAAGAGAACAACATGCCTCTTATCTAGTTGCGAAAGTGGGAAGGATACAGCAATTTGTTTTGGTTATAAAACCACAAAAGTATAGAACTGTAAACATTTGGGTGGAGAGAGGTGGGACAAATGCAATAAAGAATAAGTTTGAAATAGATCATGAACTGCCACCTTGGCTGAGGTGTCAAACGAGGGGAAACTGATGCATTACAGGAGTCAGTCAGTTCCCAATAATCACCACATTGATGGGAGCCCACCGAACACTGAAGGAATTATAAGAGATCTGGGGGCACAGGTTGACAGCAACCTCTCCTTTGACCACGACATTGCCATTGTGGTCAGAAAGTCCTTCTATGTGGCTCATCTCGTTACCAAGGGTTTTGCATCCAGGAAGAAAGAGGTCATCATCTCTCTCTACTCTTCCCTCATTAGTCCAATCATAGAGTATAATGCCCCATTTGGTATGTACCTCACTAGACACTTGCAGCAGCTGGAGAGGCCACAAAAGTACCTCATGAAGAGGATCCCAGGCCTTAAACACATGTCCTACATGGACAGACTCAAAAAACTCCAGCTATTCTCTGTCTCATATCGTGTATTAAGAGGCAATCTCTCCTTGACTTACAAAACCCAGCTCTGTTAGAAATGCTACATCTAAAGAAATCCCAATTCCTCCACACCACATGCTCCAGAGATGTCAACCTCATTGCCACAATCAACAGAACATGCTGGAGGGACAGGTTCATAACCCAGAGACTGCCCATGCTCTGGAATAGACTTCCCATACATGTCAAGCAGAGCACCTCACTAACCCTTTTCAAGAGAAATCTTGATGAGTGGATGGGAAATAGACAGTTTACCCTGGGGATCACTCCAGAGGCTGTACTTGACAGAGGTACTGGGAACTAATGACGGGTGGCACAATGCCAGGGCACTTCTGTGGGCTAGACTTGTAAAGGCCCCAGGGCAATTAGCCTAGTACACACCTATGAACCTATAATCTGGCGCTGAGGAAAGAGCCCAACTTGGCTTACATAGACTTGAAGAAAACATCTGTCAAGGTACCAAGAAAGTTGTTTTGGGTAGTCAAAATGGTTCAAACTCCCAGAAGCATTGGTAAAATTAGTGCAGTAAGAACTTACAGAGGAATTTTCCATTGGGAGTGGATGTGTATCAATCCTCAGTTCTGAGCCCACTCCTGTTCATACTAGTGATGGACTTACATTAGCAAACAAGATGAAGGGGACAAATCAGCATAGCTGCTGTGTGCAGGCAATGTGGCTTTACAAGCAGAATGTGAAGCACAACTTCAGTAAATGGTAGGGGAAGTGAATGGAAAGTAACACTGAAGGCACTTGGGATAAAACTGAGTACAGATAAGAGTTGCCAAAGCAGCAAATGCGATAAATCAGAAGACGCTGAAAACTCAGGTTAAAAGCTTAGGTATGTGGGAGGGGAAGTTGTGGAGATGAAAAGTCAGAATAAGGAGGGCAAAGCTAGAAACAGAGGGGCTGCAGCCAACTGCAACAGTGTCAGGGTGGTGGGAGATAGTGAGTGACAGACGAATGCTCAAGAAGCTGAAAAGTGAGGTGTAAAAAATAGTCATATGACCACTACTACTGAATTATTTAGAAATCTGTGCAACAAAGGTACACTGGTAGTGATAGCCGGACATGATGTGGATGAAGTGCCTGAGACAGGTGGTAGGATGCACAGTGTGGGACAGAGTATCCTCATCATAAACTTGCAGATGGTAATTGTGAGGCTGTTGGATCTGTGACTTCCTCTATCAGCTGAGGATGTGCTATTGTGGTACAGGGATTGTTGTGGCCTGCTGCTGTGGTATAATTCAGGTGCAGTAATTTACTTGGTCACTTGCATTATTCTGATTGTTCTAAAGACAAATTTATACAGAAGTAAAGCAGCATGGTGTGCTGTAATGATGTAGTGTGCTTGGTCACTTGCATGCCAACATACAAAATGCTAGTACTGGCAAAGAATATAAGATTAAAATGCTCAAAGGTATACTACATATCATTCTAAAGTTATTAGATTATTCTGTTTATGTGATATTACAGCTTAAGTGTTCTTAATTATATTATATTTAACAAAATCAGTATACATAGAAACCTATGAGCCACGGTGGTGCAGCGGTTAGCATTGTTGCCTCACAGCAAGAGGTTCTCCCATTCAATTCTTGGCTGGAGCACCTTGTGTGTGGAGTCTGCATGTCCTCCCCACAGTCGAGTGATGTTAAAGACATGCAGGTAGGTGTGAGCACAAATGGGCGTGCCTTCTTTGAAGGTTGGGCATCGGGCTGGCAACTCTGCGCTGTAAAAATCCACTGCCAATCATGAGCGGACCGGAGTTCCGCTGTGGCGACCCCTAACCGGGAAAAGCACAAAGACAAAAAAGTATACATAGAAACCAATCATGAAGAAATTTTTGATATTTAGTGTCCTTTATTGTCTAAATTTAGTGAAGTACAGTTATAGAACCTGCCCAAATATAGCAGTGTACATTTTAGAACAAGTATGTTCATCCATACTGCTTGACTGCTACAGATCTTTTTAATATTTATAGGTAGGACATTGTTTAAAATAATATCTATGAAATTACAAGCTACCAAGCTACAATATGAGAATAATCATTAATATGGGAGGCACTACACAGATTTTATCCCCCCTCCCTTTGCAGGACTGAGCTTAGTGACTTCTTTACATGCAACCAATCACCCCCATTCATTTCGTAGTTCAATAAGCTGGAAATCCCTGGGTGAGGTGACAGCCCTATAGCCTATTCATTCCCGCCAGGTAATCCCCAGTCATCTCATCTGCTGTGCAGTGACAGTCTGATGGTAATGACTGGCTCAACTTGCTGGTCCCACAGAATGATTTATTTTTTTCTCCAGTGGGGGAGGGGGCGCAGCAGCTGTTCTGAGATCCATTATAACTGCCCTCAGAGGTGAAATGTACCTTTGCATGCTGAATTCCCCTCAACTTACTGTGTAATTTGGTCATGGCAGCACATGCTTGCTAGGCTTCAGCTCCATGGGGTGAATACCTTTAGCTCTCATTAGGTGTCACCCATTTTGTTGAGCTAGCTCCACCTCTCTCACCCAGGGTGGGTAAACCAGCAATGGCTACTCATTCCTATCATCCTCTCTGCTCCTATAGGTCTCTGAGCTTTATTCAAACTTGGAAAAAATAAACCAGAAAAACAGAAAGACACATTAAAACCAGGTGTGTGTGTGTGGCACAGAACATAGGTGCAACCAGAAGATGCTCTGGAAAAATGTAGTAAAATCCACTGGCTTTTACTGATACAAGCTGAAATAAAATGTGTAAGATAAGTGTTTTCATCTTCTAAAACTAGAAAACTTAACCAGATAAAAACATTTGAAAAAACAGGCCTTTTTATAGTCCAGCTTCAAAGGTACTAGAGTAGTCACATGATTGCCTAGCCACTGTTCAGAACAAAAATTATTTAAAGAGACAATGCTGTAACTAGAAAACTAGAGGGCACTGTGGCATATAGTGTGTTATACTAGAACCAATGTAATGAATAATAAAACAAAACCAGAACTTTTTTTTTTTTGTAAAAATTATGTTACTTGTAAATATAAAGTGCTTTTTTATAAAGTGCTTATTTTTTCAAAATCCAATATAAACCTCATATGAAACAAGTTGAATAAATATATTCTATATAAAATAATAATGCAAAACAATATTCTTATTTTAAATATGAAAATACAAAGAGCCAATATACTGTCTCTCAATTGTCTTTAATTTTAATAGGCAAGAGATTGAGACCTGGTGATTAAGACCAGGCCAATTTAGGGCATTGAGCTTAAGCTGCCAGTAGACTTCACGTTTTCCGAGAACCAAAGACCATGGTCCCCATCTGTCATTTATATGAATCTGATCAATGGCAGAAAACTTGAAAGTGTGATCTGTGAGTTCTGCAACATGTTTGACCAGGGCATTTGTGTCTTTTTTGGTCTTTAAGTCATATGTGTGCTCATATATCTTGTCCCGTAATCTCTCAGTGTTTCCAATATAGAACCCGGGACAAATGGTAGAGTGTGCACAAGAGACAACCCTGGTAGAGTTGCAGCTAAATTTGTTTCTAGGTTTAAGCAATGTATTGTTGTCAGTAAAGGTACTACCTTCAAGTATAAATCTGCAATAAGGGCCACACCCACATTTCTTCATGCCTGTGTTTGTATTTCTTGGTAAGTAAATACTTTCAAAAATGTTCTTCGGGCTCTTGCCTTTTTTAAAAACAAAATTGGTGTTAAGTGAATGCATCAGTTTTTTTCTCATTATGTCTTTTATGAAAAAAATGACCAAAGTGAATACTGTAATGAAAGAATTCCTGAATCTTTCTGTATTGTTGGTGTTATTAGTAATAGTAACAGTACCAGTTAGGTTAGTGGGTGTTGAGCACAAAATTGGAGGAAAATATTTACCTTCAAACCTCAGGTCATTAACAAAGTTAAAAGGATGAGATTCCAAGATGGTGGTCATTTGAGCAGTACCCTCTCCACTTAGCTCCTACTCTATTGAGCTGAATTATTGCAATAAACCAGCAGATCCTAGAAAAATCACTCTCAGCTGAAAAGAACTACCTGCACTGAGCCTATTTCCACTTGAATCATCTTAAAATCCACTAAAACTACGAATTAAACTCAGTTTTACTATTCAGCAGTCACCAAAACTAGCATACACATGGAAAATAGAGGCCTGAAGGCTTCAGCACCCCAACAACAGACAGCAACCATGAGGGAAAGTGTCAGGCAAAGCCAAGGCAAGGAAATGCCTAAAGTTATAGAAGGGAGGGGCACTCAAACATCAAAAACTAAACTGTCAGTTATTTCATCCTCAGAAAAAGATATGATCCCTAAAAGACAGAAAACATCCAAAACTCAACAAGAAATAGTGAAAGAATCAGCTAGGCAGAAGGCTGATGTCAGCATACAGCTGGATGAGCTGAAAAGCGCCCTTCTTCCATTACAAGCTGCTATACAAGGATTTTCTGATAAACTGAATACTTTTGGAACAACAATCAACCAAATTGCTGATGGATTACAGTTAGTTGAAGAGAGATCCAAAGCAAATGAACTAGGAATTGCACAATTAAAAGCTGAACTCAAAAACAAGGACAAAACACTTTCCAATATTCAATTAAAAATTCTAGACCTGGAAGCAAGGAGCAGGCGAAACAACCTTATTGTCAGAGGTCTACCAGAATAGTATGAGCAAAGCCAACTGATTCCCACTTTAAACCAAATTTTTAGCACTCTGCTTCATCCAAGAGACTCTCTGGCAGAATGCACTATTGAAAGAGCACATTGAGCCCTCCAAAAGTTACAAAGCACCAATTCTCCAATGTCCATTTATGTTAAACTTCTTAACTTTCAAGATGTCCAAGCCATCCTCTTAACATACAAAAAGTTAAAACACTTCACTTGGAACACGTATACAATCTGCATCTCCCAGGATCTCCCTCAAGAAATCAAAGAAAAGCACCTTAAACTGTTTCCATAGTGTGCGGACCTCATTGCACACAAAATCAAGTTTCAAATGAGGTTTCCAAATACATTGTCCTTCTGTCATAAAGATATTAAATTTACAGTGTCTTCCCCCAAGGAAGCTAACCTTATTTTCATTAAATGTTTTGGATCAGCTCCAGTTACATAATTGCGAGGTCTACGACAATAATTCTACTACCGGACTATGTATTTTGTCATTCCAGTCCCAGTCAACTGTTTTTAATATAGATTCTCAAATTCCGTTGCTAAAAATAAAGAAAATATAGCTCAGTGCTTTATCCGCTACTCATTTTAAAGTCCCAGGAACAATTACTCCATCTTTGGTTAGCCAGGGGGACTCATAAGAGATGGCACCTATTCAACCAGGAAATAAATAAAACAACATCCTCCTACCAATCTGGCTTGCCCTACTCATAAAAGCAAAATCCTGCATGTAAACATATTAGATTTTCCTGACAGTATACTGTCCATCAACAAAGGATGCACTATCAAGAGCGAAATATTTCAGGTACAAATTTTGCCGTTTACGAAGGTGAGATCTAAATTAATTATATGGGTCCTGTTGCACTCTAAATGAGCAAATCACCCTTTCACTGTTAAACAATACATGAGCTTTCTCCCCTGTTTTAATCCCGTGGATGTGCAGCAGTTTCCTTATCAAGTCTGAAAGGAATGCTGCTCAAATCTGGCACTTACCAATAACCACACGGATTACTTAGCTGTGAGAATCATGTCATAGCTCCTACTCATCTGGAACATCTTGCCAGCAATCAGTATTTGTGGTAAGACTGGATCTGAGCTGGAGTGCTTCTGTCAACACCCATTAGTTATAAGGACACTCATGTTGCAGTGAGTTAATGCACAGTCACAATGTAAGCCCTAGGCTATTGGGGAAAGCCCGTTTTGGTTTAATGTGCAAATTAAAAGTTTATGAACCCAGTTGGGGTCTTTATGATTTAAGAATCATAAGTAATGGGGAAGGGCTGTGTTCGAAGTGTGTAAATCTTTATTTACCTCTCAATATGTGTTAAAATGTCTTGGCCAGAGCAAGAAGCTGTCGTTGTTATGTATACGCTTTTGCTCTCTCAAAACTATATTCTAGATAATGTCTAGTCAATATTACTAGAACAATCAGTGTGTAACATCTTAGAAGGAAAGGGAAGTCAAATGTATATAATAGTAATTGCTTAGTCTTAGGATTGTTTTGTTCTGTTAAATCTATTAATTATTCTCTGCTTGGATCTCTATTTCAAGACTTGTGTTAGAAGTTGCTCAGTTAATTCCTTTGCATAAATGTCTATATTATGTATGGGTTTGTACCCTAAGCACTATTTTGCTTTCTTGTTGTTGTTGTTGTTTGTCTGTCAGCTTTTCCCGGTTAGGGGTCGCCACAGCAGAACTCCGGTCCGCTAATGATTGGCAGTCGTTTTTTTTTATGGTGTCGAGTTGCCAGCCCGATGCCCAACCTTCAACGAAGGCATGCCCATTCAACGCATGTCTTTCGAACGCCCACTCGACCGCGGGGAGGACATGCAGACTCCATACAGAAGTGCCTTCCCAACCCAAGCCGAGAATCGAACGGGAGAACCTCTTGCTGTGAGGCAACAATGCTACCACTGCACTACCGTGAAATGACTATAGCTGGTAAATTCTCATTTTGAGCTAGATGGATTAGATAAGAAGGGTTTCATATGGCATTTTTTGGAATTGGACAAATGATGTATATATTTTGTAAATATTGTTATTGCTTTTGTGAACTTGTCAACTTCATTATTATTTTAGAGTCATATATCCTTAGTCACTTTCTCTGTGCTTCTCTCTCAAATATAGGGGATAAGTGAGTAGGCACTTGGGTTGTTTTGAGAGAGTCTTGTGCTGTATTCTTATTAGTTATCACACACTTGTCTAGTTTTAGGGTCAAGGCCGATCCATTTATTAGTCCACATTCCCGTTTGGTCACCATATAAACCCAAACAATTTAACCTTAAATTCCCGTCAAGTATAGATAATGCCTGGAACATAATATCCTGGAATGTCAGAGGGCTCCAGGATAAAAATCAAATAAATCTACTAATGCACTTATTATTTAAATCAGAATCAGATATCTGCTATATCCAAGAATCACATATGATTGATGAAGATTGGGTAAAGGAGAAGAACAGGAAATGGATAAGGGAAATTATCTCTTTGGGAACCAGTTGTAACTCTAAGGGGGTAGCAATTATTATTAAAAATTCATTTAAACCATCTATTATTGACAAAGGTGCTGACCAGGAGGGCAGATGGTGCTATTTCACGTGCCTATCCTCACTTCATGATAAACCAATTTTATTCCTGAACCTATATGGACCATGCTCAGGACAGCAGGGATTTATTTTAGAAATATATAATGCGTTGCTTAATTTCCCCAACCATCTTTACATTCTGGGGGGGAATGGAATTCAGTAATTGGCCCTAAAATGGACTGCTCAAATAAATTCAAAACATATAACTCACAAGCCTTCCTAGCTCTAACAGATTTAATCTCTGACTTTGAGTTGGTCGACCCAGTTTCCTTTGATAGTCATGCCAGTAACAACATTTATACATACTTTTCTAAATGCCATAATTCTTGGTCTCGCATAGACTTCTTTTTAATGTCTAATATACTTACAAATTGGCAAATAAAATTCTCAACTGAGCCAAGATTCTTTTCAGATCATTTTAAAATTGCTTTAAGAATAAACTTTACACCTAACCAATCCCTAATTAATAGAGGTTTTAACTGGTCTCTTAACAGCAATGTCTTGCAAGACAGTTATTGAGGAGATCACCAGTACTCTAAAGGAACTCAATTCTGACTCGCGTGACCTGGATATCCCATATGACATTCATTGGGGGGCATGTAAATCTGTTCTCAGGGGTATATTCATCCAAAAATCCACTTATCTCAAAAAAAAGAGAAAAGAGAAGGAGAACCGCCTAATGTCCGAGATTAACAATCTAGATGTTAAGCTTCAAGGATATTACACCTTAACTATGGAAAATGAAATGATAAATAAACAAAGAGAGTTGTTTGAACTACACCAAATCCAATTACTCCTTTCAAGAATTAAGATTTATAACTAAATATTCGAAATGGATTCAATCCCCCTCTAAAGCACTTTCCAGATTGATTGAATACAAGCTTAAATCACCCAGAATTTCCCTTAATCACCATCAGAATACATTCTATAAATCAGATACTCAAATTATCCATTTGTTCCAACAAGTGTATTCTGATATTTATGCTAGCAACAAGCTTCAAACCCATTGCCCAGAGATGGTAAGTTATCTTAACAACCTCACTTTTCCAAAACTAAACAAAAACCAGAAAGTTATCCTTTCATCTCCAATGACTATCCAAGAAATTACAAAGGCCATTGGCAGCCTTAAACTAGGGAAAGCTCCAGGACCAGACAGCTACTTCCCAGACTTCTATAAATCATTTTTAGACATCTTAGCTCCCATCCTACTTAAGCTTTATAATTGCATATCAAGTAATGGCATCACAGACCTTTATATTAACCATTCAAAGACCATACTAATCCCCAAAAATAGTCTTGATAAATCAAATCTTAATAACTACAGGCCAATCTCCCTCATGAATGTTGACATAAAAATTTTATCTGCCATACTTGCTGAAAGGCTTAAAAAAGTTATTCATTCCCTAATCTCTGCAGAACAAGCAGGTTTCATGTCCAGCAGACACATGTGGGATAATACTTTTAACAGTGGAAACCATGATTAACCTTACAAAAAAGGATAGAAACCCAATGTACGCAATGATATTAGATGCATGCAAAGCATTTGATAGGGTTAACTGGAATTTTCTGTTCATAGTGTTATCCTATTTTGACATTCCCCCCGAATTCGTCAACATCATCAAAATGTTATATAATAACTCTTACACGCACCTTTATATAAACAAACAATACTCACAACCGATAAAAATTTCAAATGACACCAGACAAGGATGTCCTTTGTCCCCTCTTCTTTTTAACTTATATTTAGAACTTTTCTTCCTATTCATATTACAAAAAACGTACCACTCAATCCCCAGAATTTTCAATACCAACACCAGCTTGCCTGCCTTTGCAGTTGACTTGAACCTATATTTTGAGCACCCCATGTCGGACACTAAGAAAATCATCACTTCCTTAAACACCTTTGCTTATATATATATCAGATTACCAAATTAACCAAAACAAATCCTACATGGTCCCGATAAATCCCTTAGCACATAGACAAAATTTCTTCCCAGATTCATCTTTCCACATAGGATACTCCTGCAATTATTTAGGAGTCTCCTATGATCACTCTTCCTCTTCTATTTTACATTCCAATTTATTAAAAATATGGTTGAATATTTCACAAGATATGTCTAGATGGCAACAGATGAAACTCCCCATGTTAGCTAAAACTTCTGTTATAAAAATGAATATCCTCCCAAAGCTTCTCTATCATCTTCAAGCATCTCTTTCCTCCACTTCCAATGCCTTTATTACTAGAATACATAAAGCATTTGCGAAATTCATATGGCACCCACAATCAGTAAGAGTATCTTATCAAAGACTTATCCTTCCAAAAACTAAGGGAGGTCTTGCTATGCCTGATTTACAACTATATAATAGAATTATACATGCCAATAGAATAATTACAATTGCCAACCATCATCCAAACTCTGTATTCTGGTCTCTCCTTTGGGTGAAAATGTGGCATAACCATGCCCTGAATAGCAAATTCAACCCTAAAGCTCTCCCGTTTTTAAGTCCATCAACCCTTAAAAACCTGAAACTACACCATACCTTGAAGGCTATAATCAAAAGCTTCCAAGACTTATTTAAATCCCTAAATTTAGAATTCGGACTTCCCCTTTTCCAGCCCATCCACCTTAAACCGAATCTCAAAATGAACAACAATATGATAAATTTGACAGACTACCCTCTAATAAAGGAGTATACACTATGGGATATCCATAAGCATAGTTACTCATCATTAACAGATCTTCGAACCCTCTTAAACTTACCAAAAAATACATCATAATGTTGAGACAGATAAGGGAAATTATTGCGTCTCTACTTCATGATCATTCTTCTAGTGACTGACTGTAAGTCGGTGGCCAAGCTATTGCAAAGCTTAGCCAGTAAGAAAAGTATGCTATCCCCATCTTATAAGCTTATAATCTCAATTCTATATCAAGAAAAAATTGTATTCGCAGAATATTGGGACCACCAAGGGACAAACCTATTAGTAGATCAGAAACTAACAGCTATTAAATCCTCACTTCTGTTTTCCCCATTCAAAAAGCTTACCTATACACAATGTATGGTTACCAACAACTTATACTTCACTCCAGTGCACTTGAACAAATTTAACCCAAATGTGGCCACTTCTTGTCCCTGCTGTTTCTATCCCCACGCAGACATCATTCACATTCTATGGTTTTGTAAATATTCCCACAGTATGTGGTGTTCTCTCAAAGTGAGACTTGACAAGATGGGATACCATAAATCAACCCTTTCCTGGGAAATGGCATTGCTACATATTACCAGCCTTAAAATGTCTAAATTAAAATTGAATATCTTAGTTATGCTTTGTCTATTAGTCAAATTCTATATTACCAAACAATGGATAGATCTCTCTAGGATGTCCTGGAAAGGCTTTAGGGGCTTGGCTGTTAAATACATTACTTCACAAAAACTTCTAATAACTAACCCGCACAAACAGACATACTACCAGACATTTTGGAATAGTATACTTGAGCTCCTCACTGTTAGTTAACAACTACAAATTAAATTACTTCATTAATACCTACTTCCACTCATCTATATACTTATTTAATTTCTTTACCTCTCCTCTTTACCCCTACCTCGACTTTAAGGTAGCTCAAGATTAAGATTAACACTATTTCCCTCTCTATACTTGTACTTCAAATATTGGCCAAAGCGTGATGTAGTGTGTGCAGTCCTTATAACTATCATCTCCCATCTACATTTTCATGAAGTGTATTTACAGCATTTCTTTTGTGGTTTTTTTTCTTCTTTTTTCTTTTTCACTGTTCTTAAGCAGCACAATTATATATATTGCATATAATGAGTAGTGTTTTTGCTCTCCTCTATATTACTGTACATTGCTAATCTGCAATTGTTTGAGATATTTGTGTTTGTTAAAAATCAATACAATTTCTATTTGAAAAAACAAAACAAAGTTAAAAGGACAGCCAGGTTTAAGAAACATGTCTTTGAGCTTGCAACATTCATCCCAAAAGCAGTCATTATTGGTAGTCATGCGGGCATCTCAAACAAACTGGCATTTTACAACAACTTTTTTTGGGTACAGGGGAGGGGACTGCTAAAATTAAGGAAACTGTTGGAATACATTTCTTTTTGAAAAATTTTTGAAGTAAAACATTTTTGTATGATATCTTTTGTAAGCCAAATGTTGAGGTAGGTGATGTAGCTATTGTGAGTTTGATGTGTGAACTTCAAATTAGGAGTAGTATTGTTGATGTAATCATAAGTGAGGGAAATTTCATCACTATCTTCATCCCATATGATACAAATATCACCCAGAAAGCATGTATAAAATTTGCATGATGTAAAAAAAGCTGAATCAAAAATAATTTTTTTCTTCATTTGGATCATAACTGTATTGATAGAGATCCTACATGCTGCTCCCATTGCAACTTCTTTTGTTTGTAAAAAACTTCTTTATCAAAATTGATGAAACTGTCTTCCAAAACAAGTTCAAGGAGATTTTCTTGTATATTAATTTCATCTTGTTTCACGCCCTTGTCTGCCCTCCACCACTCAACACCAAGTTGGTTTAGGTTGATAGTTTATAAATCTTTTACATCAATGGTGATAAAGGTATAAGATTCTTTAACATGTATCTCATTAATTTCCATAAGAATTTCCAAGAGTCACTTCAGACGTGTTTCAGAACACACAAGATCCTTAATTTTAGTGTCTAGTAATTTAGCAGTGGGGTAGGTTATCAAACTCCTAGCATTCACAATGGGGAGAAATGGTGGTTGTGCTAAATTTTTATCCAGCTTTGGAATCCCAAAAATGCATGGAATAGTTGGTTTGTTCACACTCAGGTAGTTATAGTTTTCTATAGAACTTTGTTTATCAGTGAGCACATCCTTTAACTTTATTCTTATTATATTGTATGCTATGTTCAGTTCATTTATTGAGACTTTTATGTATGTATTATCGTCTAAAAGTTCCCACTTTTTTATTATAGTCAGATTTCTTCATCATAATAAGTCCGCCCCCTTATTTGGCTTTGTGATTCTTATAGAATTATTATCTTGAAGTTGCCATAGAATAATACTTTCTTCAGCAGTAATGTTGTGCCTATGTTTAATGTGTTGTCTGGATACTAAACTATGAATATCCAGCTCACATATTCATGTAGGTATTGGTGATTTTAGATAACCAAGGTGATATGTTAGCTTTTATCCAAACTTTTTTGGGTGGGGCTAGAGAATTCAAAATGTTACTACATGAAAAAAAGAGATAGGGTTTGGAAAATATGGATACAATCTAAACTTCCAACTGACGTGCAAAAGAACAAAGAACTTAGAAATCTAACCAAAAAACTCATCAACAAAGACAAAAAAAGATTTCTACTATAATCCTGCTAAAACTTTAAAATCTGACCCCCAAAAAATTCTGGAATGCTGTCAACCAGATACTATATCCTGGAAACCCAACTTCACCTCAGCACTATAACTCCAGCCAAAGACAACCATAAACTCATATCCTGCCTATTCCTTGACCTCTCAAAGGCTTTTGACAATGTCTCCTATGCTCTGCTACTAACCTAAACTTCTCCCCCGATGCCGTTTCCTGGCTCTCTAGCCTTCTCACTGAACGGCAACAATCAGTAAGATGGGAGTCTGTACTCTCCAGCCCTCTCAGTTAAAACCGGTGTCCCCCAAGGATCTATTCTTGAGCCTCTGCTCTTTAATATTTTCACTAACTCACTTCATACCTCTTGTTCTCAGTCTACCCTCGTACAATATGCTGATGACTCCACAGTCATCACCATTGCTGACCCACCCTCTGAACTCCTATCAATTACCCAAACATCCTTCAATGCTGTTGAGACATGGCTAACTAATAACCATCTCATCCTCAACCCCCAAAAAACAAAATTGCTACTCTTCCTGTCAAAATCTGCAAACCATATCAAATCTTCCTTTTGTATAACCTCCCTAAACAATACTCATATAGAAATCGAAACTAGCCCAAAACTACTTGCCATTACCATTGATGACCAACTAAAATTTGATCAACACATTAACTATTGTATCAAAAAAAACACCAAAAGATAGGTCTCTTGTATAGAAACAAAAAATACCTCACCCCTGAAGCTAGAATCTCTCTTACTCACGCTTACTTTCTACCCTGCCTAACATATTGTTCCCAAATACAGACAAATTTGAACACTACCCTAGTAACCAAATTAGAATCAATCTACCATAAGTTTGCTCGATTCGCAACACAGCAACCATATAAATCCCACCACTGTCTCACCTTGAAACACTTGAACTGGCTAGAACTACCTCATATGTTACTAAAAATCTCAGCTCCCGATCATACACTCCATTCTATATCAGCCTGAATTTTGCCCAAGTCCATCACCCCTCATCTCCCACTATTCCCCTGCCAGACATCTCAGAAGTGTCTTCCAAGACCCATTAAATGTCCAAAAAACAAAATCCAGGACAGGATGCAACTTATATAGCTACCACCCCTCTATTGCATGGAACAAACTTCCACTCGAAATAAAGAACCTAACCCACCCCAAACAATTCAAATTAGCCACCAAATACTCCCTTAAAAAACACTGGATCTGCCAATGTATGCATCCTCCCTGACCTCCACCTACTCACACACACACTACTCTTTCACTTAATCTGACAAAAATCAGCATGCACAACTTGCAGCCTTGATAACACATTTTATGTTTTATTATGAAACCTTCTAATCCCTCCTCATACTAACTTTCTTATGCAACCCCCAAACTATTGCTATACAGTGCTTACTGAACCTGAGATTAGCTTATATATTTAACATACAAATTATTTACTTACTATATTTTTTCTGTTGCTCATCCGTTTATTGTACTGTCTATGTTTTTTGTCAACATCTGTTTATAACTTGTAACTTCTAGTTTATTCTTTACTGTTATGTATAGATTTTTTTGGCATATGATAGCTTTTCTCCCCAAGGCTCTGCTGAAAAAGGGCTTTAGCTCAGTCAGACACTCCCGGTCAACAGATGTAACATAAATAAATAAAAAATTCTGATAATTTTACTGGCCGTGGTTTGGTTCTACTTTAGTTTTTGTTGCATTTCTGCAGTTTTTTTGGTAGAACCATTTGCTTCTACCACATTCCTGGTTTGTTTCATTGTTAG
Organism: Protopterus annectens; assembly: GCF_019279795.1. Taxonomy (NCBI): domain Eukaryota; kingdom Metazoa; phylum Chordata; order Ceratodontiformes; family Protopteridae; genus Protopterus; species Protopterus annectens. The sequence goes on along the minus strand of NC_056725.1, from coordinate 123,616,182 downwards.
CATACTCTCTACCGTCCCAATGTAGTTAAGTTTGCAATTCTTTATGCTTTTAACTTGTTTGTCTATACTTTTAAAAATATGTACATATTCCATTTTAAACTGTTCATACTGGATGTCAGAAGTAAGACTGTGGTCCAGATGAGATGTATCAGCTATGAGTTCTTCAATTAATTTGTTATATTTAACCAGCGAGTCCATATACTTATAACAGTGCCTTTTGAAAAGTACAATGAGGTGAAAATGTATTGGAGAGTCAGGGACAAGCCCTGATGGAAAACTTCACATTCTGAAACCTTTTGGGACCATATTGGTTTGGATACTTTCAAGAAAATATGCATTGTCTAGCTGTAGCCTTTTTATTTTATTGTGTTTGTAATCAAACTCGGAGAGTCTATCTATTAAATTCGAGCTGTTTGCTGTGAGTGGCTCATGTAAGGTATTATTACTCTGTAGCCATACATTTAATGAAGGCACATTGTACGTTTGAACAGAAAAGTGAATACTAGGAGCACTTACATTAAAGCTGTCCAAGTTTGCTTCTTGCAGACATGCTGGCTGTTCTGGTCTCAGGCTGGAAACACTGGATCCATAAATACCATTTGAATCAGTTCTCGGCAGGGCAAAGGCATCAGTAAAGTTGTCCATCCACTGTGATAGGTGTTGGATGAGAAGGGTTAAATTCCCAACTTTTTGATGTAATTCAGTAAATGCAATATGTTCTGCACTGGAAAAAAAAGTAGTTGGGAGCAATCTCTAGTCTGTGTTGTGGCAGGCAGCAGCCAAACAGATCCACAAACAAGAAAGAAATAAATCCGGAAAGCAGAAGACTAACTAAATGCAGGTGTGTGTGGCACAGTACACAGGTACAACCAAAAGATGCTCTGGAAAAAACAGCAGTAAAATCCACTGGTTGTTATTGTTACAAGCTGAAATAAATTTTGTACGATAATCAGCCTCAGTAAGAAGCTGAGAGCCCTCATAAAATCCTCCAAAGCTAGTTATGAAAACAAAATCGCCACTGATTCTAAGGACAACTACAAAGCATTCTGTAGCTATGTCAAGAATCTCAATGGCAACATTCAAATCTGCTCTGAGTTACAGCACAATGGCACTAAATATACAGAACCAACTTAGCAGATAGGTTCAGTGCTAACTTTACCCCTCTCTCATCCCCTAAAGGGCCCATCTCTATACCGGAAGAATGCAAAGTTCCTGTAATCACGGCTGCACAGGGAAAAACACACAATCCAAATCCAAGAACACAGCATCCATGGGACCTGACAATATCCCAGGCTGCGTTCTACATGAACTTCAGAATGAACTGTCACCCCACCTAAGTACCATGTTCAGTCATAACCTCACCTCTGGCTTTGTGCCCACTGAATGGCGCACAGCAACAGTTATCCCACTCCACAAAGGGGGAGCCACCACGGACCCCGGGAACTACCGCCCCATTAGCCTGACGAGCCTGGTCTGCAAGGCTATGGAACGTATCATCATGGAACTTATAAACAATGACATTGGTAATCTCCAAACTCTGGACCCTACCCACTTCGGGTTTGGAAAAGGCAGATCATGTCTCCTAAACCTGATAGACTTCTTTGAAGTGGTCACCAAAGCCGTACATGAGGGTAAGGTGGTTCACACAGCCTATCTAGATCTCGCCAAGGCTTTTGAAACCAACCCCCACTCTGGAATTATAGATAAACTCACTAAACTAGGTATAAATCCCTATGTCACAAGATGGGTTGCCAACTGGCTCACTGACAGAACTCACACTGTGAAAGTAGCAGCCTCTAAATCCAACTTCAGACCAGTGACAAGTGGAGTACCACAGGGTTCAGTCCTAGGTCCTCTCCTGTTTGGTATCTACTTATCTGACGTAGAGGCTAACACAGAAGATCTTTGGCTAACAACTTTCACAGATGACTCCAAACTAGGAGCCACAATCAAAACTCCTAACGATGTGGACATTCTACAAAAGGGCCTCACTGAGACAGATGCCTGGTGTCAAAGCCATGGCCTCAAGCTCAATGCCAAAAAGTGCATTGTCATCCCTGTTGGTAAAACCTCTGTACCCATGAACCACCACATAGGCGGTAGGCTACTTAACACTGAAAGTGTGATAAGAGACCTTGGGACACAGGTGGACAGTAGTCTCTCCTTTGATAATCACATCGCCACAGTAGTCAGGAAATCCTTCTACGTGGCACACCTCATCACAAAAGGTTTCTCATCCAGGAAGAAAGAGGTCATTGTTCCCCTCTACTCATCACTCATTAGACCCATTATAGAGTACAACGCCCCTTTTGGTATGTACCTCACAAGACATCTACAACAACTGGAAAGGCCACAGAAATACCTCACAAAGAGGATTACCACCCTCAAACAGATGCCCTACGCAGACCGTCTCAAAAAACTCCAGCTTTACTCTGTTGCATATCACCTACTCAGAGGTGATCTCTGCCTAACATACAAAGCTATGTCAAACCCAGAGCTGTTGGACAAGCTCCATTTAAAGAAATCCCAATCCCTTCGAGCTACACGCTCTAGGGACCTAAACCTTGTCACCACAATAAACAGAACATGCTGGAGGGATAGATTCCTGTCCCAGAGACTTCCCATACTCTGGAACAAACTACCTGTCTATATCAAACTAAGCTCCTCATTAGCACTCTTCAAGAAAAATCTTGATGATTGGATGGAAGATAAGAAATTCACCCCGGGGATCACTTCTGTGGCTCTGCTTGACAGGGGCACAGGAAAATAATTTTCTTGGGTGGCAAAAGCCAGGGTACCGTTTGGCTAGGCTTATATAGGCCCCAGGGCCAATAGCCTAGTACATACCTATGAACCTATGAATCACTTTCGTCTTCTAAAACTAGAAATCTTCATCAGATAAAAACATTAGAAAAAATAGGCCTTTTTATAGTCTAGTTTCAAAGTTACTAAAGTAGTCACATGATCGTCTAACCTCTGTCAGAACCAAAATTATTTAAAGAGACAATGCTGTAGACAGAAGACTTGAGGGCACTGTGGCATATAGTATGTTATACTAAAACCAATATAATGATTAATAAATACAAAACTGGAAAAAATTGTAAAAAATATGTTACATGTAAATATAAAGTGCTTTTTCAAAAATTTTATATAAAATATATTTATTTCATTTGTTCCACATGATGTTTATATTGAATTTTGAAAAGTAAGCACTTTATGAACAAGTACTTTATATTTACATGCATAGTGATTTTGTCAGTACACTGTGAGATATACAGGGGTTGAACAAAAAGAAATAAGAAAATAAAAATGCTGAAGTAAGTTTTATACAAGAAGAAATAGATGATTTTTGATGTAGTTCAGAGAATAAGGGTGTGGATTTGGATTAAATTTGTTGGGGTGAAATAGGTTCTTTATTGAATTGCAGTGCAGTGATTATTTTCTTCTTAAGGTGTTTTTGTGAATATTTTGACAGTAGCCTTAAACAATTTCACTTGTTTTATAAGAATTTGTCATACTTTTATTTATTTTTGTGATAAAGTCATGCCTCCTGTTTTCAATAAATGGCATCTTTTTATATTCACATGTGCTACCACCAACTCAGGCAGATGGGACATTGTTCCTGGGCTCCATCCCTCCCTGCTGCTTGCCAAACATCAGCCTTCCTAAAATGGATCAGCATATTAATTCCTCTGTAAGTTCTCTTCCTGTCATCAAGTCCTAAACCTTCCCCTCTTATCTAAAATGCAAGCTCACAGATTCAATGACCTGCAACACCTACCTCTGTGGCCATGCAAATTCCAGCACACACATCATGAGGGCTGACACAGAAACACGGCTTGGCAGAGCTAAAGACATGTTCCCAGCACATATGCTACATGCAGCATACCTGCTAATCCAGTCATTTGGTACTTACATTAGCATTCACCATTGTACAGATAAAGATAAGAATCGTACAAGTAAGGCAAGAAAGGCATATTTTTTTCTCATCTGAAGGTCTACAGATTCAGCATATTATTTGTTTATTTATTTATTTCCAGTTTGATGATCGGGGAGGTCCATTGGGCTCAGAGAGCCCTTTTTCAGTGGAGGCCCGGGGAGAAAAGCTCCATAGTACATAATTCAAAATACAACAAAATACAATATGCAGTTGCAAAAGGTACAGTGAACAACTTGTAGGTGTTAAATAGCAAACTAAGCACAGTTGAACTGCAGTATATATATATATATATATATATATATATATACACACATACGATATATAATACATATTTACATGTTTATAGGCTGAGAACAGTAGTACAGAGTAGAATTTGTTCATAGGTTAGAAATGTTAGTGATATAAAAGTAGTTAACGGGATTAATCCCTGGTGGGTAAGGATAAATGTGACTTTGAATGTAATAAATGTGATCATGTATTAAGGAAGTTAGGTAGGTAGAGTGCAACTGCATTTCCAACTATGGGAGAGGTAGGAATGGAGCTGGGTTTTGAAGAGTTCAAAGTTTTCAGAGATTCCTAGAGATGGAGGGAGAGAGTTCCATTTTTTGGCTAAGGTAAAGGAGAGGTGTAGCTGACCAGTGGGACGATTTGGTTTATACACTGTATATTATGCATCCAGATAAATAATACCGTCCCTTATCAAATTTCAGACCCATGAAAGGGAAGGGGAGAAGATAAAGCACTTTGCTTTTCAGCCCTGACTTGTAACCTGCTTAGCGGGTACCACTATACCCGGACAGATTGATTATGTCCTGCTGTATTTCAGGGGGCATAATTGTATTTAAAGCTTTATCACTGATGCCATTTGAGATAGTCAAGGCCCAAAAATACCAGTGGAAAGATGAGCTCATAGGTCTCTGTCCCTCATGTCACTTAAGGATTTTATGGTACTAATCCACATCCAAGTAGCTGTAAACACTCAAATGACATAAAGTACACTAAAGAGCTTACTTAAAGCACTGTCATAGCCTAGTATTGGAGGGGTGCTGTCTCTCACCCCATTTTAACACATCCTTTCTTGGCCCATCTAAGTCACTGCCTTTGTGTTGCTACTTGACTAACAGGACCTACCAGTAAGTAAAGTCCTAAGTGACAGTACTGGTGTAAGAGACTATGTCCTAAATTAATATTATTGTTAATAAAGGAAAATATTGTTGTGTTGTGGTGAGTACTGAGACCACCGAGGTCCAAGTTTGGAGCTCATTTCTGACTTCCAGGTGCTCTGCAGTTAGAGTTTACAAGTTCTGCTTATATCTCATTTTTTCCCAAGGCTTTTGGTTTCCTCTCACAACCCAAACCCATGTTGCTTAGGCTTGTCAGCTACTCCAGTAAAATAAAATGGCACTAATGTTTGTATTGTGTAGTATTTCATTCCTGTGCTATGTGGTAAATGTCCCTTGGCTCAAGGGGATAACATGATTAACAATGTAATATAATTGTATTTACTGACAAGCAGGACTATAGCTAATGGGTGTAACATATGGATGTTCATCAGGATGCAAGACACTGTAGATGTTTTACTAGCTTATATGAAGTGTTTTCTCGTATTGGTTCTAGAAAAAAAGTGCATACCATGATGCATGCTTAGCATATCTAAAATATGTACCCACACATGCTACGGTAATTTAGCAAAGTCTCAATTAATAAACTAAGAGTCAAACAGATGTGATATGCAGTAGAGGGACTGTATCTTGTATTCATACAGATAGATTAATAGATGGATGTAATTGCCTTGACCCTAATCATAGTGGTAACTTAGTTTTGGTCTTCAGTACTGTTAAGAACAAGAAAAAAAAATACGATACTAGGTATGTTAAGAAAAATCCCAGAGAATGATCTCATGAAACTGGTAAACTAGAAGGGACCAGAAGCTCCCTTCTGTCAGGCATGTCAGCCTACAGCAGCTGTTGTGCTTCATCGAACTGTAGCTCTCTTGTTCTGTTACACAAATACAGGAATTGTCAGTAGATACGGAAACGTTATTGTGTCTAAATCAGTACCTCTTTACCAGATCCTCAGATTCATATTTCTTCTTTCACCAATTCTAGTGCTTGGATTGCAAAAGTGTCAAGCTCATATATGCTGTAGTTAGGAATATTTTTGTCCATAGCATAGTATATCTTGCATAGCCAAACAAATTGCTTGTGTGAGTTGTGGGGACTTTACTTGCAGTAATGGTAATATTAAAGGCAAAATACACACATGAGCAGTACAACCCATAAAAGAAAAGCATTGCATGTGACAGAATGCATGAGTTCATTACGTATGCTGAGTGGATTATTCTTTATAGTCTGTAAAGATGTACAAGTTTTGTTGCTTTATTAATGTGTAATCCAGGTTGCCTTTGAAAACAACCCAATTTCCCCCATATGAAAGTTATACAGCTAATGCTACTGCTTTCACGTCTTTTTTCTGATTTTGGCTTGTCTTCGTAGACATAACTGCCCTGATTACTGATGTTAGCCTGTCCTTTGGCCTCTGCCTAAGTTGCTAACTTATTAATGTATCCCTCAGTGGTACAGTGGGAGGGAGGAAAGCAGCAAGAAGGCAGCAGCTGGTTTCATTCTCTTACGTTCCCCGTCACTGGCCTCCTAATCACTGCTCAGGATGCACCCCCCAGCAACTACTGATTCAGTTTGCTATGTGGGACAGCTGCAGCTAGATTGCTTCACCTTTATACTTCAGAACCAACATGTGGCTATGTTTAAGTGACTTCAGGAGTAAGGTATGGTAGGGGGCGACTGAATGAATGAAGCCTTTTCTCAGTGCATTTTGTTTTTCAACCCCCCTTGGCCTTGTCTTCAGTGACTTGGGATTCCAGAAACCTCAGACACATGCTGATGAATGTAAGTTTTATTTAGAACATGACCACTTGTCACTGGCTGCTCTCATGTTGCAGTCAGGGTCTAATAACGGTTTGTTTGGGGAGTTCTAATGACAAGACAATTTCACAAGACCCCTCTGTATTTTGATCAGGAGAATTTTGAGGAAACTGTATGGTGCAGAATCTTTGGATTGCTTTTGCAAGCTTCATGTTGCTGCATTTCTGGACTGGAAGAATGGCTGAAACTTTCAGTGGGGACACAGAGCTTCCCGACTGTGACTGTGACGTCTCCAGGCAGGCTGAGCTCATTGCTATCCTAGTCTGCAGTGACCATTTGTTTTTGTGTGCTGTGTTGCAGCTCTTTTTCCCCCAAAGCATGTTAACCTATATCCTGTTGTATATTGCCTGAATAAAGCTAACCAAGTGCAGATATGCATGCTCGACAATGATTTTTTCCCCTGTATTTTGAGGACTGCTGTGCATCTAGTATCAAATGTGTTTTGCTGTTCAAGTGTTGCTAACCTAACCTTGTACTACATAGTCAAGATTCTTTTTCTTGGAAGAATGGAAAATGCCTAGGAATAATTATTTTCTTCTGCAACTTGACAGTAGTTAAGAAAACAGAGGTGCCAAGTAACGCTAGTGGCATGCTTGTTTAGACTGCCTAAGGTTTCCTTTATTCACTGAGCCCTAGATACGTCACTCACTTTTGCTCTGGATCAGGTATGTCTTGTAAGCAAATCTAGCTCTGTCAGTGTCTGGTAATAGAACACAGCCTTTTGATGTGATCTTGAAGTGGAATATTTTTATAACAATGTGGCTATCACTTTAAAAAAAGATTTAGCCACACCAGTAGACTATATATGCTTGCGATGCGGAGAGAGAGTATTTGTTGACTCAAGTCTTAATTTCCTTCCTGACAAGGTCAGGATGCCTTGGTTTCATGAGGCTTCACGATGTCTTGGTTAAAGGAGGAGTAACCTTTTAAGAAGGAGAACAAATTGTTGCTGAATGCATGTTGTCACTTTCTTACTGCATATAGTTGTAGTCCATACATCTAATTTGTTCTACATATATGCTGGTTTCTAGTGCTATAATGAAATGAATCATTTTGAGTAAAAGTTTGCATATAGTTTAGCCTTTCTTTTACTCTTTATAAGAAAATTGACACTACTTTCAGATTATTCTCAGTGTTTTTGTCTCCATGTGTACTGGACAGGGATATCTGAAGCGAATCAGACAGTGGGGCTAGGGCACTAATTTTAAATTATTTCCATGTAATGAGTTATTCACACACTGATTGGTTTCTTTGTGAGTTGCCTGCTGTGAATGAGGGAAAACTATAGTACGGAGGAGTTTCTTTTTCACGTTTTGGTAGCATGGGAGGTACAGAATGTCCAGAATTCTTGCAAAAAGTGTTAGTTTCTCTAAAGATGCTTCTTTTAATCATATTGACATTGTTAAAATGCTGCCATCCTTTTTATAATGTATTAACTTGTACAGTTGTGTTTTTGTGTTATACCCTAGTGATGTAGCAAGATGTGTCTCTAAGCTCATACTAGTCACACCTCTAGGTGTCTAATAATGCAGCTTCATATTTAGAGTAGTAATTCCTAAACCGTGTTACATACAAGTTAATGAATTGCATCTTAAAGCTAACAATTTGGCCAGTATGACTGACTGCATGGGTATGTAATACATTACCTCCGGGTGGTTCAGCTATAGAGATATTAGCTGTTACTATGCATATTGACTGTAAATATTTCATCAGGCATGTAACACAGAAAAAAAATATACCTCATATAAAAAGAATGATTTAATTCACATGCAAACAATGCTGCAGATAACACACACACACACACACACACACACACACACACACACACACACACACACACACACACACACACACACACACACACACACACGCACGCACATGCACACACGCACACACGCACGCACACACGCACATACACACACGCACACACACACATATATTTCTTGTGATCATTGCAACATACAAAACCCATTTTTAAGCCTTGGAATCTATTGACTGTAAAGTGGCTGACTGGAAGTTATAATGAACTTTCCATGAAGGCAGCTGACTTATGAATATTCACAGACAGCCGAAGAACTGCAAAAAATTAAGAACATACATCTGAGACTGAGTTACTCACTGCACAGTTCTTTAGAATGTATACTCTTAATTAACATCTGATTTGTCTAATTGCTTCACAGACTAGGGTCAAAAACATTATTATACTTGTATGTATGTATTTATTTATTTTGCTTTTCTAACTGTCTAAATTAACAGGTAATCTATGCAAGTAACTAGCAGGCAAGGCTATAGTGTGTATAGCAGTGTGTCTTTTTTGTGTAAATGCAGATTACTGTGCTTAAGTCCAATTGATTCTCTAGTTTATTTTTTCAAATAGTGTCTTAGAGAAGCTTTTCCCTGCTTATTGCCATGGCGACAGTCTAGCTACAAGCTTTTCTTTGCAGAAAGTGCATTTGAGTTATTCTTTACAGTTCCAGATGAACAATTTTAGAAGTGGCCATCACATATTCTTTTGTACTTCCTGTCTTGTGACAGTGTCTTATAAAATCCAAATTTATTTTTTGCTGCAGGTTTATTTTTCTTTCATAACTGGACTAACATTGCAAATACTTATTTACTTATTTTCATATGTTGTTAAGCTGGAGACCCAATTGAACCACCAAGTCATAATTAGACTGAGGCAGAAGAAAGATAACTGAATTGCTCATGATCCTGCAGTATTAGGATGCCACTGGTAGGATTTATACTCGGGTTATAAGCTTCTTAATGTCGCTTTTATCTGTCAACAGTGGTGTTGATGCTGGAAGGGGTTGTGTTATAGTTGGATTGTGGCAACAGTGAAAGATAAAGCTAGTGAGTGCATGGCAGGATTACATTTACAGATATATTAAAGGTGGAAGATTGCCTTGTACCTTCTCTGTTAGTTTTGTATTGCCAGTTAGGTTATCCAGTTTCACTCTTGGCAATTATAGGATGCATATTATGCAGTGCCTATATTTTGAGTCCTCTGAGCTCTGAGTCACTGACTGCCATCACAAAAACTTTGTCTGAACTCCATTAACTAAAATGAAGAAATACATGAGGCTGTCTTACTAAATCAGTGTGCACATTTGAAAAAAAATGCCTTAGAACAGCTTGCTGTGTGGTGTTGCACTACATTCAGTATGCATAACTAAATCAAAAAGCTAAGCACCTTTACATGGGGGGGGGGGGGGGGGGGGGAGGCGGGCTGTGACTGAAAATGGAAGAAAATTATGATTTTTATCCAATTTTCAGCTCCCGCACAGCTAACCATCAGCTGTTCCCAGTGCCTCTCCTCTTACACTGAGTATATGGAATGCACAAAACCTTTCCGAGACTTACTCCAAGCACATTCATGACCACTGAGGAGATCAAAACATCTGAGAGCAGTGTCACACTGCCACCAAGAAAGTGTTGTTCTACCTTGCAGTCCTTAGCCCCTGTGAGTACCCAGTATCATCCTACAGGTGGGACATGCAGTGAACATCAGTGCTGCATCTCCCTTCACTTACATAAGGATCTAATTGTCATCAGAACTGACCTGCCTACCCACAGGTAGCACCTCATGGTTGAATCCCCTGATCTCCACCAGGTAAATCAATCTGGGCGAGTATGCATTCCAAACACACACAGAACCCCCCATCCTCCATTACTGTGCTGTCATACTCCTGACTTGCTATTCAAAGTCAGTTAGCCTGGGCCATAGTTATAGCTTTATTGGTTTACTCCATTGCCACAGGCTATAAAACAATGAAACTATTAGGGGGTACTGAGGGTAAAGCAGCTAGTATAACACCCTCATCTTTTGTTTATGTAAATCATACCTTCTGCATGTTTTTTTCCTAGCTTTACTAGAGTAAACTCTCTGTTAAAATAAATATTAATTCAAGTAGACTTCAGTGACATGATTTAAAATGCATGTTAACAGGCACAGAATTTACTCAGAGATTGAGAAAGTCAGTTAGAGGTATGTGAAAATTTCTGTAAATTGTTGTTAAAAGCAACCAGTTATCCCAGAATAAATGTTTTCATTTCTTGTTTTTTCAACTTAAGAGCAGCAAAACTTTAATGCATAAGTCTGTGAGAACATTATTTAGATTAGTGTAAGGTTAGTGTTTATATTGTAATGTAAGTGAATTCTATTTTACATATTCCTTCGGATAAAAGGTTGAATCATGTGACCATGTTTAAAATAATCATGTGATTTTTGGCATTATTTAAAGGGCAGTATTTGAGGAGTTTGTTATTCTGATCAAGTTTGTTGTTGGCTGGATGAAAGTGCTCAATAAATTCTTAATAAATAGTCATTCTGAGTAGTTGGCTTGCCTAAACATGAGTATTATTTTTGCTGCAGTCATGTTTTAAATGTTAATGCAAAGTGGTTTAAGTTGTGGATTTCGATTTTTGTCTTCTAAATGTTTTTTCCTTGTTTTACTAATGTGAACCCTGTATTAAAATTCATATTAATACATGTTACGAACACAGCTTTTAATGTAATTTTGGAAATGTTTGCTGAAATCTCTTGATTACAAAAACTGCTCTGACTGTATGTTAAATCACACATCGTAAAAGGGTATATACTTAAATAGAAAGTATGGATCAGAAGAAACTAATCACCAATTCTTCAGGAAAAACAACACACACAAGCACCTATCTCTTCATCGCAGCAAGCATTCACATTGAAAGTGTATACACTTGGACAGACTAATATTTCAAACACCATTCAGTGCCCACACACCCAGACATACCAAACACACATGCACAAACAAGCCTTTTTACACTGGGGGTCAAGCATCCCACACCTTCTGCAAGGAAGAGGGCAAGCCTCCCTGCACCCCCCCTGTAAATTAGTTTTACAGCACTTGGAGTCTCACAGCATGTGCCATAATGATTGCAA
>NC_056725.1:123559382-123601882 GCF_019279795.1 Protopterus annectens | reverse complement strand
TTATAAAATTGCTAGAATAAAAGGTTTTGTGTTGCCATTTATTTTCTGAAGAATATGAAGTCTGAAATTCAAATGCATGTCAAGGTACAGGGTTTGAGCCTGAGTATCTCTAGCCACCAGGTGTATTCATGTGGGGGTATTTTCACACACACACACACACACACACACACACACACACACACACACACACACACACACACACACACAAACACACACACACTCTTAAAATACCAGAGAACGTCTGTGTGAGCTACACACATACTCTTAAAATACCAGGGAATGTCAATGAGAGCTGCTGCAGAAATAACTCTGTCGTTCCGTGAGTTAGATAGACATGCAGAACTAACTCCGTTCCAGCGTGAGCTCTGCAGCAGACGTGACAAGCTCTTAAAATACCAGAAATAAATACCTTTAAAAGCAGTACAATACCTTAAGTACCAGAGAACACCAAGCAAAGCAGAAATTAAAGCAATCTAATTCCCACTCACAGATCCATTCAAACAGACACTGAAGCAGCCAGGAAATGCATGCACATGAGCCCTTGAGCTCAATTCCAGCAGTCTGATGGAGCTGACGTCATTGTGCATGTGATGACGTCAGCTCAAAAAGTGGAAAAAAACATTTAAAAAAAGGTGTGAAAAAATCGGAAATGAAAGGGTGACACTCGGGAATTGTGGCACCCTATTATTTGGACCCCAAAACTCAGTAAAAACTGAGTAATTCTGTATGGTTGGGAGGTATGGGTGTGAGAGAGAGATTGCATTTGTCTGTATATAAATGCTAATGTATAATAATAATATATCATTTTTTTCTGAGACACTGTACTTGTTTGATTTTATAATGTAAGGAAAAGTGTTGAATACAAGTTTAAATCACAGTGGATGCAGGGCTGTTTATAGAACATATTTTTTTTTGTGAATCTGGGTATCTTTTCTGAAAATGTATTCATTGTCATGCAGTGGTGGCTGTGCCCCACCCGGCTCCATAATCAAGTAAACAAATTCTGGAATTAATAAAATTATGGAAATTAGGTTTACAGTTTCAAAACCTGTATTTTTGGTCAACAGTCTGGAAAACAACCAATTTCTTTCCTGAGTTATACTGAATAAGATAGCATTTGGCTGCCTTGCAGACTGGCTTGTGACCCAGCTTGAAACACTGCATTTCCTTGCCTTGTTGTGCTGTTCAGTGGTAACTTGTACACACTATTCCATTATATATGATGTAATATCTAACAACCTAACTTGTACACACTATTCCATTGTATATGATGTAATATCTAACAACCTAACTTGTACACACTATTCCATTGTATATGATGTAATATCTAACAACCTAACTTGTACACACTATTCCATTGTATATGATGTAATATCTAACAACCTAACTTGTACACACTATTCCATTGTATATGATGTAATATCTAGCAACCTACATGCTGAGAAACAGAATCATATCTATTGGTAACATTAGTTTTCTAAAAGATTAGGTTTTCTTGAGAATATTATTTTCTGATGTTGTTCTGCTCCCAGTGAGCCAGTCATTTGCTCCTGTGGCAGCCACTTCTCTCGACTCTGTCTACTTAGTTTCCGGTTTATAAATCATTAATTCCATATGGGAAGCAGTCAGAGGTACAAGGGGCAGGTACTGTCTCACAACATCCCTCTTTTTTACTCCTTATTTTATTCTACCTAGCCTGAGGAAGAATATTCACTGGATACAATATAGCAGGCGGACCCATACTTCTTCATGGGCCTAATTTCAGTCTGCCTGACTTTGCTTCCTTTATCTGATCTATTCTTCACTTCCTGCAGGATTATGTCTACACAAGAAAGAATATGGTGTGGGATCCATTACTTATCCAACAGGCTGTAGGCTATACAGACCTCTTCCAATCTTATCAATTATCTAGTGCCTGAACTGCTAATCAAACCAGGTTACTGTTGGGGCAGATAGACACCTTGTCTCAGCTCCACTTGTGTGCTTGATAAACTGCATAAATAGTTGCTTCACCCGTATAAGACAAATTCCAGGAAATGCACGTAGTTTACTTGCCTCTTTCTTTCTTTCTTTCTTTCTTTCTTTCTTTCTTTCTTTCTTTCTTTCTTTCTTTCTTTCTTTTTCATTTAGATCTTTGGAAAGACTCATTCTGTCTTTTCTCATCTTTCCCTTGTCTATTTTTGGTCACTAGTTGTGACTTATCTTCATACATAACCTTAGTTTTCCCTCCTATTTCTGTGTCTACCCATCAACCAGAGGCATTTTCCCAAGTTAACTCATCCAAAGAAGTGGGCCCTTCCTCCAGTTGGTACTGCCCTGGTTATTGAATTTAGCACTGTTGATTCACTAACAACTCTTGTGAGTGGTCCAGAGACCTTAATGATAGCATGTCAAAAGCTGTCTACTTAAACGGGTAGTAATGTGTCTGTCTTTTATGTGTCATATCACGACACAAGATTGCATTCTCTATGTGTCATATCATGATACAAGATGACATTCTCTATGTGTCATATCATGATGCAAGATGACATTCCCTATGTGTCATATCATGATACAAGATGACATTCCCTATGTATCATATCATGATACAAGATGACATTCCCTGTGTGTCATATCATGATACAAGATGACATTCCCTTTGTGTCATATCATGATACAAGATGACATTCCCTATGTGCCACATCATGCATGACACAAGGTTACATTCTCCTTGCACTTGAGGGCCCTCTATCAAACCAAGCAGACTTCATTACAAGCAAAATATATTGACAATTTCGGATGTGCTGGGAAATCTCCATATTCTTCTGTGCTGAAGCTGACGCCGCTATTGCTAAAGGAGTTCTCATAGCATGGCTGGAATATTGTATGTGCCTGTGCACGTCTGTGTCCACCTCCTACAGTGTGGCTGTTTTGTAGACCGTAACCCTTGTTAATTTATGGTTCTGGATCCTACAAGGGATCACAACTACTTAAGCTTGCAAGCTTCAGTGTATGGACAATTGTCATCCATTTGTCAGCAGTTTATACATCAGGGAGAATAGAGGCCCAGTCAAGCTGATACAGTTGGTTATAGACCTAAAACTAAGTTTCTGAAGGGAGACAAGGTCTTCTGTGGGTTTTGTGTTTCTGTTCTTGTTTTCTTCCAGACAGAGAAGGGCAGACAACCTAAATCATATTCAATCTTCCCTCACCAGGTAATGGACAGATTTTTCAGAAAATGTAGATAACAATCTTCCTTCGTATGTTTGTTAAGCATGACATTTAAAAAAAATTAAATAGGTACCTATACAGTACTAAAAAAAAACAAGCCATAATAACATTTTGTTTGTTATTTTCATGCAGTGTACATTTTAACAATTTTCATTCAATCCAACACTACATACATTGCTCAATGTATTCCTCCTGCTGTACACTGTTCTGCATGTATTGTATCCACAAAATCCATTTATTTCTTGGTAATTTTCTCCTTCTCTTTTATAAAGACTGCGGTTCTTTTATCTCCTTTACAATATTCATTACTTCAGTTACAGTTGGTTTAGATTTTGATTCAAAATTTCTTTTTTTGCAGCTACTAGCATTAAACTTGAGTGGCCCCCACTATGTCTGGGCAACTTAGATCCTATATTCCAGTTCAAAAAGAATAATTTCCTTAGTCACATCCATTTGTACCTCCAACATTTCTGACACAGTATTTCATCCATACCTTTGTGCCCTTTCTATTCTTCTTTTCCTTTGCCAGAACTCTTTACCGTATACATTATACTACGTTTATATATGTAAAAGTATTTCCCTATTCATTAACCCTGCTACAACACTGCATCCTGTATAATATGGCTGATAGTGTATTTAGGTGTACCCGTCTTTCACGTGTTTAATATTTTGCCTTGCATGATTACTGCATGCATTGCATTGCAGTGTCACTAATATATTTGTAGTACATGCAGCGCTATGATAACATTAAAAAAAGGCTAAATTATATTCTGGCTACTCTCGGGTGAAACCCGACCTTAACAACATTTAGAGGGGGTACTTAATTGTTAAGCGTCCCCTATGTACTTTTAATATTGAGTCCACAGACAGTGCTGACCAGTAAGCAGCAGCAGGACATGAAATGGCTTTTTTCAACTTCTGTTTCTGACTACTGTCTGCTAAATTGCACCCAGAACTTTGAATTAAACTGCTTCACTTAGAAAGATAATACATAAAGCCATTAACCACTGCCCACTGCTTTACTGGCCTTGAAAACTGTCACAATACATTGCTTTTTTTAAATCTTACTTTCCACTAAGTAGTACTACAATGAGCAGATAAATCTCCATGCACTGCAAAAGTATGATTGAATCTCTGATCTCAGCAAAATATTATATGCTGTCGACATGGATACCAAGATTCACCTCAAGAGCAAATTTCTTGGCATCCATATATATTGAACAAATAATATAAATGTTCTGACTGATGACCTGATCATAATACTCAATATTATGTAACTACAAGTGTTTGAATGCTTTCATTTTTAATCTTTCCTTAAAGCAATTAAGCCACTTTTCCAATATGCTCTCAGCTATGCATGACGTGTGTGTGTGTGTGTGTGTGTGTGTGTGTGTGTGTGTGTGTGTGTGTGTGTGTGCATATATATACATATATATATATATATATATATATATATATATATATATATATATACACACACATACATATATATATATATATATATATATATATATATATATATATACACACACACACAGATAAGTTGGAGATAGATGCATTTGTGTGTACTTACTTTTATACAATGTATGGTGGTCTCAGAATTGTTGTATATAAATAGTAGAGATGTGGGGATACAGACCCGCCCCCCCCCACCATTGGGGTAAGCAGCCATGTTTTCCTGCAAAAAAAGTAACTTTAAACAATAACAAATTTTGTCAACATTCACATTATTGTTTGGTTTTGCGGTTATTTTTTTCATAATTGCAGGACTTGCAATTTTGGATCCGATTTGAAGGGATATTTTAGAAGTACACAGTTAATGTTGGTATGTGTAACACAAGCAGAAAGAAATAATTCCAGTGGAAAGGGATGATGATGAAGCAGGGAGGAAATTCAAGACGTAAATAAGGAATGGGATTTGGGATGCAGATACTTAAGGTGAGTAACAGCAGTCATACAGAATACTATAAAGTAGCAGAAAGCAATCTAAGAACTAAGCTAACACAAGAATGGAGAAAACAGATTTTGCCAATAGGGATGACTGCAGTTAGGGGTACAGAGAAAAGGCAAGAGGGGACTGGAATTGATTGGAGAAAACTGGCGAAGGAACCGAGGCACTGGGAGCAAATAATGAGAAGGAAAGTTAATAGAGTTGGAAGAGGCCAAGAAAACATTTGGACTGCTGGGTAGAGACTGCCTTCCTTTTACAGGATTGATATCAGATATTGGCAAAGAAAAAAGGATAAAGGAATTCTAAGTGAAAGACCTGTTCTGGTAGAGTTTTTAGTTGTATCTAGAATAGAAGCTGCTGTTAAAAAAGTGATAAGTGTTCGGGCATATAAAATATTGTACAATAACTATATTAATCAGTAAAGGAGGTTAGAAAAGATCGGGAAGAGAGACTGGATAAGCAGTTCACAAGAAATAATGGGAGGACATGTGTATGGCTCCCAAATATGCAACACAGCCAGAAGATTTAGGATTTTTGTTTATAAATGTTTGCCAAGGTATTTGTATATCCCAACCAGACTCCAAAGAATTTTTCCTCAGATAGATAGCAAATGTTGGAAGTGTGATGGGAAGGAAAGAGGTAACTGGAAACATGTTTTGAGAAAGCAATAAATTGGCAGACTTTTATAAATTTTCTGCAGAATGCTGTGTCAGAAATGTTCGGTAAACAAATGGGTGTAACTAAGGAAATGATTTTTTGAGCTGGGATACAAGATCTGAATTGCCTAAACATAGTAAGGCCTTGTTAAGTTTGATTCTGATGGCTGACAAAAAGCAATTACTAGAAAATGGAAATCAAAGTCTAAATCAACTGCATTTGAAGTACTGAATATTGTAACAGAGATGCAAAAAGTGGCAGTGGGGTGTTTAGAAAATGGGAGGAGCAAATTCCATAACAAAATGGTAACTGTAAGAACATTACATACAGAATGATGTTTTAGAAGAGGCGAGAGGTTTAAGGAAGGCAGGAATTCACAATATATTTAATGCTGGATTGATAATTATACAAAAGAATATGTAACTGGGAGCATGTCAATATGGTTTGTTTTCCTTTAAATTAGAATATGTGTGTGTGTGTGTGTGTGTGTGTGTGTGTGTGTGTGTGTGTGTGTGTGTGTGTGTGTGTGTGTGTGTGTGTGCGTGTGTGTGCTCGCATGTGTGTGCACGTGTGTATATATGTAGATATATATATATATATATAGATATATCCACAAAATACGATAAAATCCACAGAAAATATAAAAAAAACACCAAAAGGAAGCAGCAGTTCAATCAGGATGAAGGCTTTTTTCAGCTAATAATCCAAACGTCAATGCTGAGTTAAAACTTCTTTATTTCAAAGAACAAAATGTGAGCGCTTTCGCAGAGATACTCTCCGCTTCTTCAGACATTACAAAATCAAGCAGTCATCATCAGTTATATAGCAAACATCAATCAAGCAATGATTCAATTAACCAAATTAGCTCAATCTTAAATTTACTACTTGGTAGTACTGTTGAAACAACCTGCTTCTATAAAAACCTAAAGAACACATTAGATACCAAAGTATCCTATATAACACTTAGCAAAAAGTGCACCAACTAAAACAAAAACATAAACATTACGATGATACATAACTCTAAAATAAATATGTATAAAACCCTTAAAATATGAATCTTAAACCCATCTACCGGAGGGCTCTGGCTTTAAGAACAGGCTTAATAGTAACACTTTCATTTAGACCCCTCCCCCTGTGTGCTGCCAGTCTAAAGATCCATTTTAGCTCAGCCTGTTCTGTTAGATTAACAATATCACCCAGCCTAATGTTAGGATATTGTACATGCAATACTTGATAATAAAATACATGGTCAGATCCTTCTAAAAGTGTATGCTTAGCTAGCGCACTACAATCTTGCTTCCTTTCCAAACAATATACATGGTCTCTAATCCTTTCTCTTAATGATCTGCTGGTCTTACCAACATAGTATTTGAAACATTTGCCACAGTGTGCAACATACACAATATTGCGTGTTGCAAGTACTGTGATTCCTCAATTCCATAGATAACCTGTATCCGGGTTCTTAAAGAAACGGGATTCATCTATAAATATACATTGCGGACAACTACCACATTTCCTTGTGCCAAATGGCACAAAATTTTCCACTGACGATGGACAAGCGCCTATATTCCTATAGCAAAGATGTTGCTTTAAACATTTCATATTTTTATAAGTAAACAATGGTTTGTCTCCCACTAGATTTCTTGTTTTTTCATCAACCAATAAAATATTCCAGCTAGCCACTATTGCTTGTTTAATCTTATCTGTGTTGCCACCGAATGGTAGCAACACTGATAAAGATCTATTAGAGCCAGCGGCTGGAACAGTTTCTATCTTTTTCTCTGAGAAATAAGGTTTGGCTCTATTGCCCCTCATCCCCGATACTTCAGCGTATCTCTCAACTATAAGTTTTTCCTCATAGCCTCTGGACATTAAAATCTGATTTTAGCCTATCCAACTCATCTTGTAACCTCACTTCCTTACAGCACAATCGTGATGCTCTGATTGCCTGCCCTTTCATAATATTCCCAAATATGGATGGATTGTGCATGCTATTCCTATGCAAAAAAGAAGCTCTATAACAAGCCTTCCTATAAACAGTGGTTTTAAACTCATAACCCTCTTTATACACAGATACATCCAAGAAATCAATGCTTTTCCAAGAATGTGTTACAGTAAATCTAAGAAATGAACTACTGCTATTCAAGTTCATATGAAAGGACATGAGACTATCCACAGTGCCATGCCAAATGAAAAAAAGATCATCCACAAAACGCCTATAAAACAGAATTTGTCCATTGCCTAGCAAATGGCTCCTTTCCCATGCCACCATGACTAAATTCGCATAGGCATTGGCACAGCTAGTGCCCATCGCTATCTCTTTCTTCTGTAAATAGCAACCTTCATCAAAGAAAAACACATTGTTCTCCAAAACCGTTTCAAGTAATAGAGTAATAAAGTCTGCTTTAACAACGTCAACTAAACCACTATCCAATTCCCTAACCATCTTAACTCCATTTTCATTAGGAATGCAAGTAAACAATGATTCTACATCCATTGTGACTAATAATAGATCTTGTGTTGAGTCAACATTCCTAGCAAAATCATATAGATCTGATAAAAACTGTTCAGTGTCCCTTAATACATAGGTATACTGTTTCAAGTAATAGAGTAATAAAGTCTGCCTTAACAACGTCAACTAAACCACTATCCAATAACAAATCCCTAACCATCTTAACTCCATTTTCATTAGGAATGCAAGCAAACAATGATTCTACATCCATTGTGACTAACAACAGATCTTGTGTTGAGTCAACATTCCTAGCAAAATCATATAAATCTGATAAAAACTGTTCAGTGTCCCTTAATACATAGGTATACCTCTGAAGTACTTGTTTTAATTCAAAATCTAAATAAATAGACATTGGCTCAGTGAGCCAACCTGCTCCAGCTACAATGGGCCTAAAAGCAGGTTGCAAAGGATTCTTATGTATTTTGGGAAGCCCATACATTCTAGGTATGACTGGATGCTCAACCAAGAAATAAGTACATAACTCATCATTCAACAGACCCAAACCTTTACATTCATGAAACATTCCATGCAGACTTATATGAATATCTTGCACTAAGTCAGGAGAGACCCTGTTATAAGCATCAGTGTTCAACATTTTTGTCATGGTCTCTTTATAATACACACTATCCATGACAACAATCGGGCCTCCTTTGTCAGCAGGTCGTATAGCAATGTTCATATTCTGTTTCAAATCATGCAGTGCTGACTTTTCTTCCGTTGTTAGATTACTGACATTAGTTCTTTGGAAGGTCTCAAAGCCTCCATACAAGTAATTTTCCACTGCTTTGACAAATAAATCAACATTTGCTGGAAGATGAGGCATAAAAGTACTTCTTCGTTTAAATGAATGAAATTCATTTGAGGAAACATCCCCAAACATTAACTTCAATGCCAAGTTTCGAGCAAAGACCTTAACAGCTAAAATTGCATCACTTATATCAATATTAGCTGAAGGAATAAAACTAGTCCCTTTGTTCAACAAGTTAATCTCATGTCTTGATAACCTATACTTAGAAATATTCCATACTAGGTTGCCTGATTCCAGAGTTTTGTTAATGTACATACCTGCTGAACATGCGATGGCTCCCGCCGTTTCTGCACTCTCGGCTCGTCCATATTGAGCGACCTCTTCCTCCCTGTTCTTATCGGGAGGGGGACAGATGGAAAATTTACAATAGGCGCCTTTTCCACTGGTATTTTACGCCTAACATCTAAATTAGGACGAAGTGAGCCTTCAGCTGCCTCTTGTTGTTTAAGACCTGTCATGGATTCTACCGGTGTAGAATATACAGAAAGTGGTAGCATTGGAGAACAAGGGTTGTCTTGAACATTCAAACCGTTCTCTGATGTTATTTCCTCAACCACTACTCACCTTTGCCCCGCCTCTTCAGACCTAGGACTCGTGCGTTGTTCCTGTTCCACTCGCCTGTTTTCATTAGCTAAGGCAGATGTCGATCCTCTTTGCCAACATCTCGAACCTCTCAGGGACTCTGAATGACTTCCATGGGTTGTGCATTGGACACACTAGTTACGTTGTTGTTTTTTGGCCAAACAAATACATTATTTCTACTAAAATCTTGTAGATCTCTTATTAACTTCTTTTTCTTGACTTCTAAAAGATTCTTTTCATATCTCTGTATTTTATCGACCATTTCATGTAAAAACAGTTCTGTCAAGTCATGTCCATAAGCACCTTTCAGTTCATTCTGCTGTTTTATTATTGTGTCACATATATTGAATTCTTGTGGTTGAAAAAAATCTAAAAGTAGTTGAATATAGGCCCTGCTGGCCCCTAAATTAATCTGCTGCCATTTTGTCAAAAGTTCGGGATACAAATTGCCGTAAGTCGGCATATTCAATATTCTTAGACCTCTCGGAATGACATTATGCTCAAGGCACGCCACTAAGTGGTATCTCTGACACTGAAGACGTTTAAATTTATAAACATTGTTCTCTATGTCCCTTTTCAGTGTCTTTATTAAACGATCGTTACCACTCTTGCTATCATTACTATTGATGTTATTGCTGGAGTCATTCATATCAACTTGTAACAAAGGATTCGGAATATTTGTCAGAAAATTTTGCAGCCTACCATTGGATCCAGATTCACTGGTAGTGTTCATATGTTCATTAGATGCTCCTTCCATGGCCCAGGACCCCTGTAGATATATCCACAAAAAATGATAAAATCCCACAGAAAATATAAAATAACCACCGTAAGGAAGCAGCAGTTCAATCAGGATGAAGGCTGTTTTCAGCTAATAATCCAAACGTCAATGCTGAGTTAAAACTTCTTTATTTCAAAGAACAAAATGTGAGTGCTTTCGCAGAGATACTCTCCGCTTCTTCAGACATTACAAAATCAAGCAGTCATCATCAGTTATATAGCAAACATCAATCAAGCAATGATTCAATTAACCAAATTAGCTCAATCTTAAATTTACTACTTGGTAGTACTGTTGAAACAACCTGCTTCTATAAAAACCTAAAGAACACATTAGATACCAAAGTATCCTATATACGTTGTTAAAGCAGACTTTATTACTCTATTACTTGAAACGGTTTTGGAGAACAATGTGTTTTTCTTTGATGAAGGTTGTTATTTACAGAAGAAAGGGATAGCGATGGGCACTAGCTGTGCCAACGCCTATGCGAATTTAGTCATGGTGGCATGGGAAAGGAACCATTTGCTAGGCAATGGCCAAATTCTGTTTTATAGGCGTTTTGTGGATGATCTTTTTTTCATTTGGCATGGCACTGTGGATAGTCTCATGTCCTTTCATATGAACTTGAATAGCAGTAGTTCATTTCTTAGATTTACTGTAACACATTCTTGGAAAAGCATTGATTTCTTGGATGTATCTGTGTATAAAGAGGGTTATGAGTTTAAAACCACTGTTTATAGGAAGGCTTGTTATAGAGCTTCTTTTTTGCATAAGAATAGCATGCACAATCCATCCATATTTGGGAATATTGTGAAAGGGCAGGCAATCAGAGCATCACGATTGTGCTGTGAGGAAGTGAGGTTACAAGATGAGTTGGATAGGCTAAAATCAGATTTTTTGTCCAGAGGCTATGAGGAAAAACTTATAGTTGAGAGATACGCTGAAGTATCGGGGATGAGGGGCAATAGAGCCAAACCTTATTTCTCAGAGAAAAAGATAGAAACTGTTTCAGCCGCTGGCTCTAATAGATCTTTATCAGTGTTGCTACCATTCGGTGGCAACACAGATAAGATTAAACAAGCAATAGTGGCTAGCTGGAATATTTTATTGGTTTTTGAAAAAACAAGAAATCTAGTGGGAGACAAACCATTGTTTACTTATAAAAATATGAAATGTTTAAAGTAACATCTTTGCTATAGGAATATAGGCGCTTGTCCATCGTCAGTGGAAAATTTTGTGCCATTTGGCACAAGGAAATGTGGTAGTTGTCCGCAATGTATATTTATAGATGAATCCCGTTTCTTTAAGAACCCGGATACAGGTTATCTATGGGAATTGAGGAATCACAGTACTTGCAACACGCACAATATTGTGTATGTTGCACACTGTGGCAAATGTTTCAAATACTATGTTGGTAAGACCAGCAGATCATTAAGAGAAAGGATTAGAGACCATGTATATTGTTTGGAAAGGAAGCAAGATTGTAGTGCGCTAGCTAAGCATACACTT
The DNA here is from genome assembly GCF_019279795.1 of Protopterus annectens. Classification (NCBI taxonomy): domain Eukaryota; kingdom Metazoa; phylum Chordata; order Ceratodontiformes; family Protopteridae; genus Protopterus; species Protopterus annectens. Next base: position 123,589,878 of record NC_056725.1, on the reverse strand, counting down.
TTAGAAGGATCTGACCATGTATTTTATTATCAAGTATTGCATGTACAATATCCTAACATTAGGCTGGGTGATATTGTTAATCTAACAGAACAGGCTGAGCTAAAATGGATCTTTAGACTGGCAGCACACAGGGGGAGGGGTCTAAATGAAAGTGTTACTATTAAGCCTGTTCTTAAAGCCAGAGCCCTCCGGTAGATGGGTTTAAGATTCATATTTTAAGGGTTTTATACATATTTATTTTAGAGTTATGTATCATTGTAAAGTTTATGTTTTTGTTTTAGTTGGTGCACTTTTTGCTAAGTGTTATATATGATACTTTGGTATCTAATGTGTTCTTTAGGTTTTTATAGAAGCAGGTTGTTTCAACAGTACTACCAAGTAGTAAATTTAAGATTGAGCTAATTTGGTTAATTGAATCATTGCTTGATTGATGTTTGCTATATAACTGATGATGACTGCTTGATTTTGTAATGTCTGAAGAAGCGGAGAGTATCTGCGAAAGCGCTCACATTTTGTTCTTTGAAATAAAGAAGTTTTAACTCAGCATTGACGTTTGGATTATTAGCTGAAAAAAGCCTTCATCCTGATTGAACTGCTGCTTCCTTTTGGTGGTTATTTTATATATATATATATATATATATATATATATATATATATATATATATATAGATATATATATAGATATATATAGATGTATAGATATAGATAGATACAGATGTACCTAAACATACACACAAACACATGCATAGTCACTTGTTTACTTTATTTACAGTGAAATGTAAAATTAAATGATAAGCACACTTTTGTACAATGTACCTTGTCACAGTTCAGAAGTCAGGACTTACAAACTGTCATTTCTTTTTGAAGCCAAAATTTCTTAAGAGGAACAATATTTTTCAGGTGATTTGTATTTCCTGGGGCATTTGCATGAAACATTACTATATTACACTAGGTATATAAGCTGTTACCAGGAACTTACTGTAGTATACTGTATATAAATCTATAGCTAAATGTATCTATATATCTATATAGGTCGACATATATATATATATATATATATATATATATATATATATATATATATATATATATATATACATATATATATATATATATATATATATTTATATATACATATACACATATATATATATATATATATATATATATATATATATATATATATATATATGTAAAACATTTTTCTTGCAAGTGTGCAGCATTTCTGTTGCATCAAAAAGTAGATATATTTCAACTGGTCAAAATTTTACATTCTTGAAAATGATATGGCTGAGACCATATGATTAACAATTTAAAATTTTAAAACCAACTAGGAAGACGAAACAACATTTTAATGAGGGAAAGCCCTTCCTGCATCCCTCATGTGGGATCACCCCACATCCCCTGCTAATTACATATACTAACTTTGATATCACACTACAGTGGGGAAAAGGGCACATTCATATGTTCATAGGTGAGTGCTAACCTAATGGCCCTGGAGCCTTTACAAGGCTAGCTCATAGAATAATGCCTTAGCTAAACATGTTTGTGACAACTTAGCGCAATGGTTTAGATTTTTAGTCATTGATCAGATTGAAATTAATGACAAAAAAATGGGGGCTACTTTTAGAATCTAAGGAATTTAAATGACAAATCTGTTTGCAGGCTGACAGTTGGCCTGGGATAAATGAGCGTAGTTCCATCACCCCAATGCTAAGGTTACAAGCATTGGAGAGAAAAAACTTCAGCACTTTATAGTCAGTATATTTTATACACAAGTTTTCAGTTATGCTTATTCAGTATTTTATTTTATTAAGCTTTTTTCATTAGAAAGCACACACATTTACACATATACAATTCTTTGGGTTTTATTGTGTATGTGGTACCTTTTAGGCAGGCTATGGTGGTGGGTTTATTAACTGATTTGCATTTTTTTCATCCAATGAATTTGAGCTATTTGAGTATATAAGGAAGTGATGTAAAGAACATGGTGTCTGATGAAGTTTAATACTTTATTAAACGAAAGCGCTTACGAGTTATTTTATCAGTGTTTTTATCGCTTAATAAAAGGATTTTATTGTTCCACTGCTTCCTTCGATCATTCTGGGAATATTGTTGGAGTGTGTCTGGGAGACTAGTTCACTACTTCATTTTTAATTCAGTTTTTATGTTTGTTTTTACCTTTTGGTGAGATTATAACTTCAAGGGTCTTTTCAAATTGCCTGTCTCCTGTAATAGCCACTGCAGGTTACATGGCATTCAAATTTTCCTATATTCAGACAAATTTGCCTTACTTTGACAGATTCTTTTACAAGTTGTCAATAATCTCTGGATTGGGTACAGTACTTGTTTCTCTTTTAGGGATTTCTGTTTAACATAGAGAAATTTTTCCTCCTTCCTTCTCACAGGATAATGTTTCTGGGATGTCATGTGCCACATCCTTCATGATGGATTTTATTCCTTAGGACAAAATGGAATTTTACAAGGAACAGTTTCTGATATTTTCTTCTCAGGTGTCCAAGAGGGAGTATCTCAGAATTGGGGCATTCATGACTTCTACAATTTCCATGATTCCTTTGGCCAGATATCACACAAGGAAAATTCAGTGGATCATCAAATCATTTTAGACCCATCACCAGCACATCATTTCAGGGGGTCTATATTTATATGACCACAAGTTCATATAAGCGAACGCTCAATGAGCGAAAAACCCGGACATCGAAAATAATATTGTGTGGAGATGCCCCCCCTAACCCCCCCCCCGCTAAATATATATTCCAACTCCGAGATCGCACTACAGTGAGGAAAGGGCAAAAACTCCAATCTTCACTGTACTGCGATCCCACAACATGCACTTCCATGTCTGGGATTTTCCCTCATTAGAGTGTTCGCTTATATGAACTTTCTTTCATATAATATAGACCCCATTTCAGGACCTAGGCCTGAGATTTGTAAAAAGGGAGTTACTTTGGTGGGTGAATCACTTGTTATGTAAACCAGGTCTCCCTTTTTCCCTTCCAGCCTATATTCAGTCTGTAACCACAGATGCTTCAGATGTTGCTTGGAAAGCTGCATGGGGGGGGGGGGGGGTCATGGTCTGTGGGACAAACACATCAAAGGAATGATGGCTGTAACAACTGCTATCAAATCTCTAAGTCTTCTGTGGATTCTAGGCCCTCTTCTAGTAATTATATACGACAAATACTACAGTGACGTGGTACATAAACAGAGAAAAACCATATCTTATTGCATTTGCAGACTGGCTATGATAGCCTGAGCATTAGCCACTCAGCACAATTTACCCCTACAGGTCACGTTCCATCAGAACATAATATTATAGCTGACAAGCTGAGATGGACCAGGGCAACCCCCCCCCCCCAAAAAAAAAAACACTGGAAGTTGCACCTGGGGAGTCTTCCAGGAATTGATCCATCTGTGGAAAACTCCTCAGATAGATGTTTTCTTCCATTCACAGCAGACAGTTAAATAAGTTCTGCTCCAAAACTCCTTCGACAAAGACCTGTAAGACACAGATGCTTTTTCATTCCCATGGATAGGGATCTTATGTTTTCCTTCCCGTCCTTTCCTCTGATTATCAGAATTCTTCTACAGATTCAGAAGGACTCTCCAACAGTGATGCTGTTAACTCCCTTTTGTCCCAGTAATGGTGGTTCTGTCTTCTTTTGAAAATAGCTAAGGGAAATTATGGCAGGCTTCCTCACAGAATGGGCTTGGTCAAAGCAGGCAGGAGGTGTTTGATACACTGCAGCCCTCAATTTTTTAAAACTCATTATCTGAATAGAATTTTAATATCTTTTTAGGCACCTATTTTCTAAGGACAAGCAGCAAGTGTTATAGGAGGCTAAAAAAACTGCCTGCTACCAGAAAAACATATTTGGCCAAGTGGAAAGTATTTTCTTGTTTGTGCCATACTAAGGACCATGGATCCCTTTCAGGTCCAGACACCTTTGGTTATGCGATATTTATGTGAGTTATTATCCTTTAGCCTTCCTTGCTGTTCTATAAAGATTTACCTGTCAGCTATCTCTGCTTGTCTGTACATGGACCCTCCCCTTTCCATGTAGTCTCAAGTCAAACAGCTTCTGAAGGGTTTTTTTTTACATATTCACCCATAAAGAAGACAGTTGTCTCCTTCTTAGGATGTTAATTTTTCAATGGAGATTCTTGCACTTATTCATTTTGAACATACTTGTGAGGCTGACTTGATGCCCTTGACTTGGAAAAGGGTGTTACTCATTGCTCTGACTTCACCTAGAAGAGTATCTCATTTACAAGGTCTTATGATGATTCAACACTATCTCATTTTTCACAAGAATAAGGTAAATTTGAGAACTAATCCTCCTTTTATTCCTAAAGTGGTTTCAGAGTTTATGTTCAGACAATTTATTTGTCTCTCTATTTTCATTCCAGATCCATAAAAATAAGGAAGAAAAAAATCTTTATATTCTGGATGTCCACAGACAACTTGGGTACTATATTGATAGAACAAAAACCTTAAGAGAGGCTGACCAGCTGTTTGTCTCCTACAATGGTACGAAAAAGAGACAATCCCTGTCAACCCAGACAATTTCCAAATGGTTGTCTCGTGGTATTGATATTGCTATTTTCACCATAATAAGATACTTGCAGACAAGGTCAGGGCCCACTCTATTAGGGCTATGCCTGCTTCTAAACGGGTTGCCTCTAGAAATGTACTGTTGGCATCGACTTGGTCATCTGTTCTCACCTTTACCGAGCACTGTGAATTGGACTCTTTTCTATAGGTCCAGAACAGGCTTTCATAGGACTATTCTCCAGAGACTCCTGAACTCTGATCCTTTTTCCTCCTCCCTTTCATTCTAAGCCCTGGTATTCAGCTCATATAACGTAGGCAACTGCAACAGAGATCAATGCAGTACAGTAATGTAAGTAAACATACTGTAACAGTAATGTTCAAACACCTTCCCTTCTATTTTATCATATAATTGTTCACAGTATGTGTATGGTTATCATTCTTGCATTAAATATATATACAGTTTAAGGAAGGCATATGTATCTTATCAGGTTTGCCTGACTGCACCTGCACTTGGCTCACCTTCTCAACCCAACCCTTCATTCTCTCCCGACCACTCATACCCTGCAGTTCACTTGTCCCTTATCTTTTAAGGGCATGATTGTTATACACTTAACCATCCACTCCAGTCCAACAGCCTTCTCTCTATAATCACCATTTTCTCATTTAAAAGAATGCTTCTAACTTTATGTCTGCAGCTTGTACCAGCTTAAAAAAATTGTGACTCCCTAGAGCCTCTTATGGCTTTCTTAAGTAAATGCATTCCATCACAATTCTCTCTTGAAAACATAAGCACCTACATTACATCCTCTGTCTTTTTCCTCATTTCAGGTGAAAGTAACTCTAGCCTGCCTTTAGTTTTCTCCTGACTCATTTCTTGCAAGTCTTTGATAACTTGCTTAACACTTTTCGGTACTGTCCACAATTTTTGGTATCTGTTGATCTTAAGGACCACCAGAACTAAACATAATAGACTATTTGTGGCTAATCGGATCAGTATAGAAAAAGCACAATCATGTCTCTACCATTAGAGGCAACTCTCTTCAAAATAAGACCCCACATTTTCTTTGACTTATGTCTCCACCCTATTGCATTAGTTTTTGATTTTAAACACCTTTAACTGTGGCACCCAAATCCTTTTCTGTCTCCAGTGCAAAAATCATGACCCTGTTGATTCATAGTCTGTGCAGTTAATTTTCATGACCATGTTATGCCTAATTTTTCAGTTGAAACCCAATGTAATGTTTTAACAAACTGAGGAAATTTAGCCGACCCCCCCAACAACTGAAACACAATAATTTAGCAAAACTTTCAGTAAATAACATTGCATATGGGTATTAGGACAGGAAAAGCAGTTTAAGAAAAAAAAAAGCAAACTAAGTTATGTAGTTTATAGAATGTGGGTAGAGAGATACTACTTTTATTATGTAATAAAATCTAGAACATTAAGGGAATGGTTGTTGTGTCTTTCGGCTTTTCCCGGTTAGGGGTCACCACAGCGGAACTCCGGTCCGCTAATGATTGGCAGTAGTTGTTTACATGCCGAGTTGCCGGCCCTGATGCACAACCTTCAATGAAGGTATGCCCATTCACACATGTCTCCACACAGAAGACGCTCTAACTGAGAATCGAACAGGACAACGTCTTACTGTGAGACGACAACGCTACCGCAGCACCACCACAGCAGTATTAAGGGAATGGTTAATTAAAGAAAAATAATGATTAAAAAAGCAATAAAAAAAGAGCAAAACAATTTAGGTTTTATAATTGAAATATGTGGGATTTGTCATGGGTTGATATTTTGAAATGCTTTATTTATACTCTAATAATGTTGTTATGGTTATCTATGAAGCAATAACATTTTATGTTTTCCTCAATTTTATTTATGATAAACGTTTTTGGAAATATTTAAGTAGGAAATTGATTGTTGAGAAAAAGTTCTTAACTTAAATGAATTGAGGTTTACCTTGGGTAAATACAACATTATTCACAGCCATACATGATTTGTGCGTTGCTTTTCATCTATTCTCATCATATAACTATTCACATCATGTGTACGGTTTGCATTATTGCATCAAATATACATACATGCAGTTAACAGAAGGCAGAAGTCTCCTGTCCGGTTGCCCGATTGCAACTTCATATAATGAATTATTTAAATTAATATGGATTATAGTAGTGAGTGGTTACATTTTATTGCATGTTTTAAAGTGGTAACAGGGAGTTTTGACATTTGTTGTATTTTTTTTTTTTTTGTGGAGTTACAGGGCCACAGTAATGGTTCTTTTACTTCTGATATGGAACCCTTCCTTATACTCTGTTCATGCAACTTCTAACATTACATGCCCAACTCCTAATCTGTACTTTGTATACGTTTCACATATTGTATTACATCAGATCTATAGCCATTTCTGTAATACTCATTTCTGTATCACTCTCCTGATGTATGTCATGTGTATAATTCCACAGATGAACTGGTTGTTTTGGAATCTGAAATTGCTGCTATGGGTATCACATTCCTCTCAATAATATACTATTTTGTTCACTCCCTCTCTGTAATAGTTTGCAAAAAATATGTGCATCACCAAGTGTTATATAATCATTGCATACTCTCACATTATTACAAAATGTTTTCTGCACTATTTGTTACATTAATTTCTAAATCAGTCTTAGGGTTGCTTCTATGTTTATAATTTGCTTACCAGTACAGGATGTCATATGTCTCCCTGTAATTTACCCTTTTTGATGCATCCTTGAGTTGTGACTGAAAAGGGTCTTTTTTGGTTCAGTTCACTTATCTGCTTACTGTACATAACATACATACATACACATACATTCATGCATACATAGAAAAATGTATTCATCACCAGACCTTCCTACATGGAGGCAGCTTGATTGGTAGCTTCTGTTGGGTAATCAGTCCCTCATTAAACAGCACTCTTCTTCCTCGACAAAATCTTTAAATACAATCCTTCCCAGGTTGGGAACAGTTAATTCTGACTTTGCACTCATTGGATCATAAGACCATAGGAGTTTACTAGGCTAATGGCCCTAGGGCCCTTACAAGCCTAGCCAAGTATAACCCCTGTTCCCAAGAATATCAAGGTATTAAGCAGAACTAACTAACTACTGTCTCTGTCCAATAGGGACACAGGTGAAACTCCTAGGGTGAATTTGCGGTTTCCTATCCAGTCATCCAAGTTACGCTTAAATAGGGTCAGTGAGGGGTCTGCTTTACCTGCACTGGAAGTTTGTTCCAGAGGAAAGGTAACCTGAGTGAGACATATCTGTCTCTCCATCAAGTTCTGTTGATGTTACATACTAGGTTGAGTTCCCTAGAGCAAGTGCATCTCATACCATTTGATTTACGAATGTGCAGCATTTCCATTAGAGCAGGATCTGAAATTCCTTTATATGCAAGGCAGAAGTCACTTCTGAGTAATCTGTAGGACAAAGAGTATAGTGACAATGATTTCAGTCTGTCAATTATGACATGTGCTGAAGACCCTGAATTTTCTTTGTAAGAAACCTTTGAGGTCTTTCCATTTGCTGCAGGTGCCTGGTAAGGTACATGCCAAAGGTAGCATTATTATTGGCCTGATGAGTGAGGAGTACATGGGGGGTTATAATTTCTTTTGTTCTGGATGCAGTGCCCTTACTTATGAGGTGGCCGATGTAGAAAGCCTTTCTTACCACTGTGGAGATGTGAAGGTCAAAAGAAAGGTTGCTGTCAACCTGTGTGTCAAAACTTCTCACAACTGATTGCGTGCTTAGCGTGTTGCTATTAATGTGGTAATCTGCAGGGACATCACCCTTGCCAAAGAGGATGATAATGCATTTTTTTTGCATTGAATTTTAGCCCATGATTTTGGCACCAGTTGTTTGTCTGTATAAGTCCCTGTTGTAGGATGTTGACATCATTTGAGGACTTGATGACTGTACTAGTTTGCAATCATCAGCAAACTTTGTTAGCTGTAGGCCTTTTGTTTTAGCCTGTACAGCCGAGAAGTAGATTCCAAAGAACAGGATCCCAGCACTTTTTTGCATTCTATCGGTGAGCCAGTTTCCAACCCACCTGATGTCTCTCTAAAAAGCTGACTCTGACTTTGAATGCTGTTGCTTTTTAGAGAGACATCTTGCTTCCACCCCAGTAAATAAGCTATATAACAGGATTCATTTTTCAGACTTCATTTGAAGGTTTTCTGCAAATCTCTGAATATTTACATTGTCAATAACATGTAATGCGCTCATTGATGTATTATAAAATGCTTGGAGGCCTCAATCTAGTAAACAGAATTATATCACTTAACATACAGGACTTCAAATCTTCTGTAAGTTCAGTGGGCTGTATGCGTTAACCCTGTAATGTTACAGCAGAAAGCTTCAGATGGAATGAAAGGAGAGTTTTATCAGTGGTATGCTAAGTGAAAGTGAACTCGAGGAGTTTAAATTAACTTTTTGTACAGAAGAAATATGCACTACAGTTCCTTATTTGTTGCCCTTCTGTAACTGGTATTTAAACACTAAAGGGACATACAGTGTGATATATAAGCATTGCATAACCAGGTTTATGAAGAAATATACATGTATACTTTGGTTTCTCTTCATGAGAAACAATCTGAGACATGTCCTCTGCAGCATAGTGACAGGAAATATGATGTGTATGTATACTAAAAAGGAAGGAAAAGCTACTTGACTCCTCAAGGAAATTAGCAGGGCTATGTTCCAAATTTAGTAATTCACTGTTTTTACAGATATTTATGATTTTCTTGAATATAAGAACAGTTTAAGTGAATCCCTTTGATAACTTCAAAATTAAAATTGTAGAAAAGATAATTTATTTCCATTAAAATTACACTGCACCCATTTGACGTAAGGTTGTATGTATACTTTAAGTGAAAGCATGGAGTTCCAGAAGGAAATGAGTCCAAATGCCTGGTCTTTTACAGTACCAGTGATCTGAATCATTAAATGTAGAGCACGCAACAGGAACTGACTACTGCTGGTGAAGATAATACATGTGGGAGCTTGCACTGATTTAATGCTGGTGGGGTGGGTGTGGAGGAAGGGAGACATAGCTATAGCATGACATTTACCCTGCATTTAATTCCATATTTAAACTAGGAAAGAGACCACGGATGTGTCTCTTATTAAGTCACACAGAAATTGTTTTCCCTACACTCCCACCCTGGTACTGTTGTATTTTTAAACTTAACTGTCTTTCTAGTTGCCTGCCCCTTATGTTAATTTGACCACATTTCTCCTTCCCGCTCCTCTTTCATTGGCTATTGTGAATAAGCACAAAAAATGATCATTTTGTGAAATACTCTTCTTCAACTATTTAAATTTATTGGCCATCCCACTGTATTCCGTAGAGCCAGAATACAAAGTGCCCGCTCCTTCCAATCTATCTATCTCCTTTGAAATTAGTGGCTAATCACTTAGATAGCTAAAGCGTAATTTACCCTCCTCTTTCATATCTAACTGCCTAGAGCACGCTGTAGCTCTTAGGATATTAACCAGTTTTTTAATCTTACCTTTAAAATCTGCAACATCTACTCCAAGACCACCAATTACTGGAGAGCACACATTCTGCCTCTCAGTAGTCATCTTGGGATTTACTTCTGTTTTGCTCCTGGCGAAATAAGGAGCATACCAATATTATTTCTTGGGGACTGCAATGCTGATCACTTGAAAGCCTAACACCTGCTTCATAGCTGCCAGTTTGGAATTTGTGCTTATATTTTGCTCCTGGTGAGAGAAGGAGCAGAGTGTACAGATTCCTGACTCTTTCTGGTTGGGAAGCAAGTGTCTGAGTTTGATCTTGCTGATTGGTCTGGTTGCTATTCAAGGCATCTACCAGGAAAATCCTACAGACCCTTACATCATCTGGGACGATACTGTGGATCACCAAACAGGCTGTGGCCTGCTTCTTATCTTGGGATTGATGCTACTATTTTGCTTCTGTTGAGAGAAGAAGCAAAGGAGCATTGTATCCCAGCAGCATGAAACTGTGGTGAGGCCAACAGTAGTAGTAGTCAGGCAGTAGCCATTCAGATGTCTCCCCTCTTTTCATCATTCTTGACAAGCTGAATCTTTCGTTTCAGTAAGTACTACTTGATGTGCTTCTAACTTCAGAATATCTACCCAAATACTTTATCCATAAATCATCAGGCTCTACATATTAGTTTCCTCTCAAGTGTTTGGCAGTGCTCTGTATAGACACAGACACCTCAAGTGACATTTTTCCTGTAAAAGAACCATCGAAATCGCTTGCAGTGACAAGCACTTACCCCAGAGTTGCAAGCCGGATACTCCAGACATTAACTTATAGTCTCATTCCAACTGCCTAATCAACAAAAATGTGTGTGTTGCCATGGACATGAACTTTCCCACTATCTCTGTTACCAAATTGGTGGATATGGGCATCCTGGGGCAATGTAGAAATTGCCTCATGTTTACTGACAACCACTTAATTCTCAAATAAGCTGATATGGTATGTGAGAGATGTATTTACAAAATGTCACTGGTGGCAAAGCTCTCACATAGAAACACTCCTAATGTCAATAAGGTTGTCTGCACCCATAACACACAATTTAAAGTAGACACATAGACCCATATATGCTGAGGTATTTAAATGTAACCTTCCTAAACTCCAAAGACCTCCTAGACAAAGTACACATAACAAACACCCTCAACAATCCCAAATGCACTCTTTCAAATCAACACCTGCATCAATACATACAACTACATCAATCCCAAATGCACTCTTTCAAATCAACACCTGCATCAATACATACAACTACATCTCATGGAGCCTCTACTTCTAAGCCCATAAGGCAAGCCACCACACAATCCATCATTCTTGTAATTGGAGACTCCTTTGTGAGACACACTGATGTCCTTCTTACCAAGCTGAGTAAGGAGAAAGTCATGGTTAGTTGCTTATCAGGGACTAGGATCCTCCACATTACGCACACGCACAGGTTATTGGACCACAAGAACCAGTATGACTCAGTCATAGTCCATTTGGGTATAAATGACCTGAGACGTACCTCCCTAGACTATATGAAGAGAGACATTATGGAGCTCTCAGAATATGTGTCCCATGCTGGTATGAGCACAGCATTTTACCTTCTTCAAGGATGATGCCACAATATGAACAAAAGGTGATGCATTTTAATAATTGACTTAATTTCTGGTGTCATTCTAAAGGGGTGAAATATTTGTCAGCATGGAAGGAGATAGTCAACAGACCACACTGCTTTGCCAGGGATGGTCTGTACCTCTCCCCTCTAGGCTTTCAAATATTAGATAAAACATTGTCCTCACCCCAGTGCCTTTTTTAGGCAATGCTAGACTGAAAGTTCTTCTAATATAGCAAACCGGAAACCAAAAAGATCTAAAGGCGTTACTGTTCAGTGCTAGGAGTGCAAACAAAAACTCCACTCCCTAAAACCTCTCTTCATCATAGAGAATGCTGATGTTCTGCACACTGACAGTGCAAGATTATAATGCCTTCCACTGGACGTATCTCGACTTACATCAAAAATAAACATACCACAAGGCTGGTCAAACAGGAGAATGCACTTGAGTTTGCCCACGTTCAAATCACCATAGGCAATATCCAATACCACTTCTTTGCAAGCTATAGGTCCTCCTCTGTGACCCAGGAAACCCATACCATGTATTTAAACTTATTGGAAACACTCACCATCCAACCCAATACCATATTTATGGGCAACTTTAATTACCCTGCTGTTAACTGGAAATCATATATGACGCCAAATGTACAGAGATTCCTGAATCTTGTAAACACAGACTGTCTAGACAAGATTGTCAATATACCAACAAAGGGTGCAAACCATTCTGGATCCAGTCCTTACTAATATGGCAGAGTGCTGCACACCCCCTAGTGTAATGTCTTCTCTGGTAAAGTCAGACCACAAAATGGTCTCCTTTGAAGTAAAAATAAAACCTGGAATCCAGCCAACCTTGGAATATTCAGGAACCACTTGTAAGACTAACTTGCTACTTTTAAGTGATAACCTGGCAAAATGTCAAGCCCCCATAAAACCTGAGAACACTGCTACCTGTGCAGAACTGTTCACAGAAACTACATACAAGCATGTTAATAGCTGCATAGAGGCAGCTGTACCATCAGCAAGAGGTATAGAACTAACTCAAAAAAAAAACAAGCCACCCTGGTGGAATCACAGCATCAGTACACTGTATAACAGAAGGAAGAAAATCATGGCAAAAATTAGGAGGTGCAGCACCCAGCAGGATAAAAGCACTCTCATCAAACTTAACAAACAACTCAGAGCACAAGTAAAGTCTACCAAAGCCATATTTGAGGTAAATTTGGTCTCCCAGGCCAAGGAGAACCAATAGGCATTCTTTACCTCTGTCCACAACATCAAAGTCAATACCCAATTGCGTGCAGAGCGCATTGTAAATGGAGCCACTTATATACTGAGCCAGAAGACATTGCAAATCTACTGGCCAACAAATTCAGCTCCAACTTTATCTCTGTCTCCCCACAACCTTACCTCAGGAAATACCATTAAGTATAACTCCCCTTGCTATCACTAGGGAACAGGTCCTTAATGCTCTGTCTAAGGCCAAGAACACTGCATCAATGGGCCCAGACAATATCCTAGGATACCTTCTAAATAGCATGAAAGATGATCATCAGGCCATTTGGAATTGCTATTTAACTGTAGCCTCCCACCAGACTTTATGCCTTATGAATGGAGAACAGCAACTGTCATCCCACTACACAAAGGTAGGCCATCTACAGACCCTGGAAACTACAGATGCATAAGTCTCACTAAGCTATAGAAAGAATTATTATGGATGTGATCAATAATGACATAGGAAACCTCCAGACCCAACCCACTTTGATTTTATCAAGTGCAGGTCAGGCCTCCTCATCCTGGTGGACTTCTTTTAAAAAGTCAACAAAGCAATGGATAAGGGAAAAACAGTTCACACTGCATACCTTGACCTGGCGAAGGCATTTGACACAATCCCCCACTTGGGCATTGTTGACAAATGTAAGAGGTTAGATACAAACCCTTATACCACCCATTGGATAGCCAGCTGGCTCACAGACAGGACCCAGGAATTTAAAATTAGGGAGTCCACCTCTATAAGGAGGCTAGTCAAAAGTGGAGTCTCTCAGGGATCAGTCCTGGGACCGTTCCTTTTTGGCATTTACTTTTCTGAAGTGAAAGCCAATGACAATGACCTCTGTCTGACTAAATTTTCAGATTATTGCAAATTAGAAACTGTCATTGAATCACCCACTGACACAAATGTTCTCCTGGAAGGGCTGACACAGACAAACAACTTGTGTCAGAGCTATGGGCTAAACCTAAATGCCAAGAAATGCATAATAGTATCCCCTGGGAAGTTATATACCCCTGGGTGCTATCATACTGACAACACACCCCTAACAATTGACCCAGTAGTCAGGGACTTGAGGACATGCATAGACGGTAATCTAGCCCTTGACCATCACGTGTCTACAGTAGGGAGGAAATCACTCTATGCTGTGCAACTTAAACATAGGTTTGGCATCTAGGATCAAAGAATTCATTGTTCCACTGTATTCAGCATTCATCAGACCTATCACTGAGTACAGTGCCCATTTGGTATGTACCTAACCAGGCATATCCAACAATTGGAATGTTCACAGAGATTCCTCACTAAAAGAATGCAGGGTGTAAGTAACATGTCCTATGCAGACCTCTTCAAGGCCCTGTGCCTGTATTCTATCTACAGCAGACTGTTGAGGGGAGATCAAGTATCATTGGGGGTACTTGAGGTGAGATCACAGAAAGGGGAACCTTACCTGATAAGGCTAGAAGGGGCAATGAGGATTACTGTGCTTTTCAACCCACTGGCTTTCTGTAGGAATTTGGGGATCAGTGGTAGAGGGGGAATCTGAACTAAGTATCCTCTGGCTTGTAGTCGTCAATGCCTTGTTGGTGCAGTAAGCAGCCAATCATCTAAATAAGGAAACACCTGGCATCCTTTTTGCCTCAAGTGAGCTGCTACAACTGCCAAACACTTGGTAAAACCTCAGGGGGGCTGTGGTGAGTCCAAAGGCCAATGCTCTGAACTGGTAATGAGTGTCTGATCAGTCTGATATGATAGTACGTGTCCTTGATATCTATGGAGCGCATACAGTCATCCTTGTATAGAAGCGGCAGAATGGACTAGAGTGTAACCATCCAGAACTCTGACTTCTTGACATAATGATTTAAGTTGCTGAGATCCAGAATTGGTCTTAGGTCCCCTGTTTTCTTTGGCACCAAAAAGAAGCATGAATAAGTTTCATATCCTCTTTGTTTGGTCAGGACCTCTTGGATGACTCTTTTTTTTTTGTAAAAGTTTTGAACTTCTTGAATTGCGTACTCCCTGTGACTGGGTGGCATGTCAGGGAGTTTCCTCCTGGGATGTGGAAGTGAAGGGAAAAAGGGAATTTAGTAACCTCTGGATATTATGCTTAGCATCCAAGTATTGTTTGCTTTATTTGTCCAAGCAACTAGGTGCAGAGAGAGACGACCCCTGACTGCCTCCAAAGATGGACAGGCAGTGCTTCAGGAGCACTGATAGGTCTTATCGGGGAAAGGTTCCCTGAAGCCCTGATTTTGTGGTTCCCCCCCACATCTGGGGTGGCACCTACAGTTGAAACCTCACCCCCTGCCTCTGGGAGAAGTATCACCACGCGGGTCTTGGAAAGGTCCGTGAGGCTGTCTGAACCAGGTTTTCTTCCCTCCTCTCTGGTTCCTAGAAAAGTTCTTCTGAGAGGTAGAAAACTTGATCCCCATTGCAAATAAAGTCTTTCCTTCTTGCTCTGTGTGGGTAAGAGTATATTTCACCGATGGTCTAAATAAAGAGGGACTGTCAAAGGGGGCATTAAAGAAAGATGGCTTGAAGGGTTCTGCAAAGTCACAAAGCCTCATCCAGGCATGCCTCCTGATGGCTATGCCTGCACTGGCTGCTAGTGAGGTGCCTTCCTCTGTATGTGAAATCAACCTCATCAAGGAATTGGCAAGGGAAGATAGAGTCAGCAATTGGGGAGAAATCTTCTTCAAGTCCTTCTCTGACATGGTCTCAGCAAGGGAGTTGCTTAGCTGTTTAACCAGGTCTCTCTGCAATTGGGTGAAATGTTCCAAATAGTTTAATGACCTCAGTGTGAAGGTAGCTGAGATGTAAACATGCTTTCCATGTCTGTCCATTGCCCTGGACTGCTTGCTTGGTGGATGGACAATGGAGCTTTGTTCAGCTAGCTCCTTTTTCATGCTGCTGATACAACAATGTCATCAGCCAGGATACCTTTACTCCAGTGTAAGTGGTCAGAGGGTGGCCTGAGGAACCTATTAGGATCCTTAGGTATAGGCCTGACTGTGTCTGGTTCCTTCTAAGCCCGTCAGGAAGCTAAATCTATAAGCTCATCTGCCGGGGGTCATCCATCACATAGACGGGCTCACCCTGAAAGCTTCCAGAAACACTGACTCCTCAGAAGAAGGAGGGTGGGAGGATCAGCCACCTTTCTGACTTAGAAGTTCTAGGATGTCTCCAAAGGAGACGTTGTCAGGTGTGATTGGGGACATCCAACTTTCTCATCAAAATCGGTGTCCTCAATGAGGGACTTCATGGGGAAGTCTGTGTGCCTCTTTTTGCACTTTTTCTTTTGAGGGACCTCCTCATGGGTGTTCTAGGGAGGTATTGGAAGAAAGGGAATTCCCTGGGCGGAAGTGGATTGGAGGCTCCTCGGGCTAGGTTGACTTTTGGCAGGAGTAATGGGCCCAGTGCTCAGACTAGAAGAGGTACGGGGAGGATCCAAGGTATGAGAAGACAGTTCTCTGATTCTAGAGAAAGCCCTTTTTGAAACCTGGAAGACTGACAGACCTAGGAAAACCCCCTCCCTCTCTCTTTGTTGAAGCCAAAGCCACTGGAGGGGGGAGAATGGAGCCAACAATGGATCTGAGACCTCCAGACAGAGGCGGACCTGAGCTGTTCAGGGCTGAGGCTCCAAGAGGAAGGGACAGATCCAACAAGGTCAGAGCTGAAGCTAACCCCCAGAGCCGTTGCCAACATCTTGGCTCTCAGACCAGCTCTGATCTGGCAATTTTGGAGCAGGGCTGGTCAAGAACATAGGAGTACAGGAAGGGAGCTTCCTTGGATCCAGCAACAACTCTCTTAAGTATCCCAGATCCTGGGGTTCCGAGGCCATGGGTCAGATTGGAAAAGGCATCTGTAAAGTATGAGATGGAGCACTCATGGATCCAAAATGGGACGGAGATTGCAAGACCCCCATCTGGATCTGAAGCCAGAGAAACTTTTGCATCATCCTGTCGATATCTGTCAACCTTTGAGAAGATCTAGAAGAGGAAGCTGAGGAAGGGTGCCTGGATTTACTCAGTGTCTGCAGACTCTTGGAAGGGGGGACCAGAGACATTGGTTTCATATGAAACACTGGCTTACAGCTTCTAACCAACAGATCTGAAGCCTTAGGATCTGAGGTGGACGTATTTAGAGTTGGGAAGCCTGAAATCACTACAGGTCATGTCAGATCCGAGAAAGTTGTAGGATCCAAAGATGGCTTTTCTCGGATTCAAAATAGTCAGATCTGAAATGATTTGCTGCTTCTCACTTGGCTCAGACGAAGCTCCTAGGGAAGCAGAGAGAGCTCGCTTTTTGAGATCGTATAGCTGGAAAGCTTATGGGGGGGGGGGTTGAGCCCCAACAGAAGAAGATTCTTGCAAAAGACCTCTTAATATAAGTTTATTTCATCTGTTGGATAGGACCCTTAGATTAAAGGCCGCAAACACAGCACAGTCAACATTAAGGTATCCTGGCCCTAAACAGTAGACGCACTTCTTGTGGGCATTTGAATTGGGTATTTTATGCCCACAAAAAATGCATCTCTTCAATCCTGTCAACATCTCCAACACTATTGCCTCTGCAACAATCAGACTCTGAGAGAGAGTGAGACTGTAAAAGGCACACACACACACACACACACACACACACACACACACACACACACACACACACACACACACACACACACAATGAAAAAACAGCAACAGCTGTAACTGTAACAGCTATAAACTATTATTCTAAACTATAGACACTTTATAAGGAAAGGATTTTTTTTTTATAAGTTGAAGAAGAATTGTCAACGACACCAGAAGGTAACTAAAAGTGAGATAAGGGCAACAGATCCTGACACCTGCGATAATCTAAAAAACAAATGGAGGGAGGATAACAACATTAGTTAAGTAGAAAAGAAAATATAACACTTAGCTGATTGCTTGAAGAAAAATGAAGTATAATTGAAGAAACTCGCTTGAGACTCAAGAACCATGTCTGGACGCAGTGGTGGCAAGCGAGATCTGGGGAGCTAGGGAAGGTATGATGCATTTTGTGAAGAGAGAGGAGTCTCGAGACTTGGATCCATAAGTCTTGGAATGTGGCAGATTTGGATCCGATATCAGATCCAAAACCCATTGGTGAGGAAGAGTGAAAAGGACAACATCAGATCCCCTTTTATGGAGTAACTTAACATTAGTAAGAAAAGCCATCAGCAAGACCTGGAAGAATCAGATACTCCTACTATGAAGGAATTTGGACACTTGGCACCTGAAGTCTGTCATCTTGAACCTATCACGATCAAGACAAGAACATCTAGAATCACCTCTTCATATAATATATGGTTGAAATGCAAAGAACTGCTGGATAAACAGACTTTAATAATTAACTAGCAACTACTCATCACATTTCTTTTTCTGTTTAAAAAGCTTTGTTTTATAGTAGATACCCCATTGTAAATTATTTTAGTTGTTATCGTTGTTCCTGTAGATATGTATATTTGTTTTATAATATTTCACTTATCATATGTTAATGTTTTGTTGTTAAAATTTTTAGTAAAAACAACTGAGAAAAAAAAAGAAAAAAAAAGGAAGTTGAATCACAGATGTAGAGGTGGATATTTTTTGGGCACAGCCCAAAATACAGTGCAGTATAGAACAAAACACACACAAACACACACACACACACACACACACACACACACACACACACACACACACACACACACACACACACACATGTGTATTTTAGAAAAGTGACTAGTTAGTGCTGATAGGGAAAGAACTGTTTATTTTTTGTGGGGGAGGGGATCCTGCTAATATGGTATAGGACAGATATCATATGTGAAAGAAAACATTGCAGAGTGAAACTTTTCAGCCCTGTAAAGACTTCTTTAAAGTGAGATGTTATTATGAGTGCAGCTGTTCCACAAGTCAGAATGTTTTAACTGTACAAAATTTTCCAGCACTTTGAAATAGACAGAAAATCAGATATGAATAAACATTAAGTGTGACTCAACAAAATAATTTCCTTTCTTCATAATAAATTGCATTGTGCAAGTATAACTAGGCAATTGTGAAGGCATTTGTAAGTTAAGAATATATGTGTTATTAGGAGCAGCAAAAGATATCTTAGCAGTAAAACTGATGTTGTATGGGCTGGAAATAGGGAGAGCGTGTCTGTGTGTGTGTGTCTGTGTGTGTGTGTGTGTGTGTGCGTGCGTGTGTGTGTGTGTGTGTGTGTGTGTGTGTGTGTGTGCGTGTGTGTGTGTGTCTGTGTCTGTATATCTATGTCAAAGATAGGAAGTAGTTCTTCAGAAATTCTTAATGAAGAAAGCTCCAAGCTTGCAGACATTGTCAATTCATCTCTTTCATTGTATGCCTGGGTATCTAGCTTCTCTGAAAGATCAGCAGTTGCAGTGTTATTAGTTGTCTGAGGTGGTGCTGGGAATTCCTTTCACCTTTCAGGACCATGTTTGATTAAGTTGTAAGTCAGTACTATGGTCTTGTCATTCACACTCCTATGAAAGAAGACTTTGAGTATATTTGTTAAGGCAAAGTTAATTCCCCAAAATTAATAAACAAATGAAATAAAAAGGATTGCATTATACCAGAATGTTCTTTTTTACTTATAATAATTGCTTTTCTTTTAATGGCAATAACCCTTTTTCTGGAGAGTGCTACCCCAAAAAAATGGTATCACATTTATTTGAAACAAAGTGTTGTGTTCAGAAGTGCATCCTGTATGCTGGAAGTATAAACTGTAGTGCTTACATTTTAGCGGGAAACATGTCCTTAGTTTGTTATTTCTGACCATGGTATTTGATTACACCTCTGACCCCTACAGCATATCTCGAGAAGGTAGGGAAGTAAACAGACTGATGAGAAAGCTTTGTGGCCTGTCATGCTACTGACTACCCACCCACTTTCTAATAATTTGATACATTTTCCCTTGTACCCTTAAAATGTAGTTTGAAAATGAATAGAACATTGTTGGTAGTAATTCCCATAGCAGGGAGAGCTCATTCTGTTAAGTAATGAATGTATTGTTACAAATTTGCTGCAGTGGAAGTGGAAAGTTAAAGGAAAATTGGCAATAGAACTTTGAAAATAATGATTCCTCATTTCCTTTGCTGTGCTTCAGAAATCTTTATGAGAATATTATTCATTGGGCTTTGCTGCAGACACATTCTAATATCCAAATGAAATGTATTTTGCTCACACAGCAGCTCTGGCATGAATCAAATGCTAGTATCACATGATCTCATATTTTACCAACAACACTTCTTAGGTCAGTCAAAAGCTGGAATCACATATTTTTGTAGCAGCTGAGAGGTATTTTAAGAGAAAGAACCAGTAACATGCCATGATGTCTGATTTAGCAAGAAGAGATGGAAATATTGATGACCTGTGCACTTTAGCCATTACTACAGGGAAAGAACCGTGCATCTTTTTACTTATTTTGTACTATTTCCTATTTATAGGGGCTTACATAAGGGGTGAGGTGAAGCCATGAAGGATGTAGGTGAGCTTGCTCCCTCCCAATCCACCCTGATCTGCTTCCTGCAGTAAGCTTCAAGAAGAACACATTCTGGGAGTTGCCTTTCAGGTATTGTTAGGCATTACTACAAAATGGGATTTCCAAAGTATCTCCTCTCATTCGCTGGTCATTTATTCTTTCCTTGCCAGTTAGATGTGTAGTGCCAGAGGTACAAGTCGAACCTGAGTCAATAACAGCACAGATGAACACCCTGCATCTGCAACAAAAAGTTGGCTGCTACAGCAAATCAGAGTCTGTAGGCTCAGGCAGTTATTGGGTTCACTTTTAAGTATAACATTATAGTGCTTCACATATGAATGCTCACTAAAACAAACATTCCATAGTTAAAAACTCATCAGTAAAGAAGTGACTTACACTCTTCCCCAAGAGATCAAAACAGTTTTTTTATTTGTGGCGAGGGATCAAACTCCCATACCCTGCAAACTTTTATATGTACCAGCTTCATGTTTACACAACATTGGGAAAAGGGATAAACTGCACAAAATGGCAAACAAATAGTGATTTTCCTAGTGCACAGAAGACTACCCATGATGAGAAGGAAAATGATCATTTGTAATCAGGCAGTAAGCAGTCACTTCAATAGCTCATCATGGAAGAGAAGGACAGCCTCTTACAATAGCTTCCTTTGTGTCAATTCATTTGGAGAATAGGACTGTCACACCTTTTGTATGACTGTTAAATTGAAGTATTCATGTCTCCTGTTCAACCGTATATGCAAACTGTATTTCCCATTATTACCATTTGTCACAGGGACCGGTTTCCCCCTTAATCCCCTTCCACCTAGTTCTAATGGAGAGAAGGTTTAAGGGAGCACCATCCTTGTTCTTAGTGATTCTGTTAATGGAAGATGTAGCTTGCATATGGGTTCATGTGTGAGTACTAGGCTATTGTCCAATTATGCTTAAATAGGATCATGGAAGGGGTTTGTTTTACATATATGGGGAGTCTATTCCATATTTGCACTATCCTCTGGGATATTATGTACCTGTCACTCCAGACTATTCAGTTTATGTTGCAGAAGAGGTTGAAGTCTCTAGATTAGGTATTTCTAGTACCATTTGAAATGAGAATCTGCAATAGGTCCATTAGTGCTGAGTCTGTGGATGCCTAATAAACCAGGCATAGGTCATCTCTTAGTAGTCTGTATGAGGCCGACTATAGCAAAAGAGCTTTGAGGCAAAATTCTGTCAGAAGTGGGATTTGAACCCACACCTCCATCTGGAGACCAGAAAAGACATCAGTCATGGAAGGATTTTAATCCTTGAGTCTGGCACCTTAGACTACTTCATCACCTTAATATTTGTGCATGGTTGTAGTGACAACTGCTATGTACTATTTAAGTTATGTTGCTCATTTCAAAGGGATAGGTATCATAAAATAACAACTAATGTTATGTGGTTGAATGTTGTTAGAAGGTACAACTTTTCTTGTTTGTTTGTTTGTTAACTTAAATGTACAAAGCATAAGTATTGATAAAGTAGAAAATAAAAAAAAATGTAAATCTTTTTTAATAATTTTCTGAACTTGTCATGTCTTTCAAATGTGTGCTAATGGCTTCTGTGTCCATTGCAAAGGGTAGAAACAACTAAGTAAAGAAGAACACTGACTGTTTGTAATTTTCAGAATTCAGAAATAAATATGAGGTAAGGGTGGTTTATAAATGGCAAATGTGGACTCAGTACATAACAGTGAAGGATTCCCAAAAAATAAAAAGTCATGCATGCATCTTCTTTGCCATGTAAGACTATCAAGTAGCCAAACACTATCTCTCTAATGGGGTGCATGAACTACTGTTTTCTGTCACCAGAAGTTCCATCAGCTGTGCTCCAGTACACTGAAGTGTCCTTTGAATAGATTAGTTGCCTGTGTATTTCTTTTTCAGGAATGTGTTTGCTATATATATTTATGGCACAGTCACTTCCTTATCCCTACATACCTTTACAACGTATTACATGCAGATATGATTAATGTGAGTTGAGCTGCATTTATTATGATTGTCTTACTGAAAAATTCATTATCATTGTGTTTGCCTCCTCATGACCTTATTTAAAATCTAATTGAGATATTGTCCTGTTGCTTAAGGCCCCCTTCTGATGTCCTGTCAAAGGAAGACGGTACTGATGTTTGAGTATTCACTAAGTTTGTCAGGTCTTCTCAGCCTGGTTCCTTTTTATCCTACCTGGATATCCGTTATATCATAGCTGCAATTTCTTGATTTTTGTATCCATGTGTGCAGTCAGACATAATAAAAAGACTTGAGGCATGACGAATCCTTATCAAAACTGCTGTGATGTCACAAGAGTGTGCTCAGTTTTGGATAATGAGATCTAGTGCATGTGGCTTCTAGCATGCACCATAACCTTGATGCAGGGGTTACTTGGTATGCGATGGGCTAGAGGGTAAGGCTTCTTTGAGCAGGTGTGCCTCACAGCTGTTGAGGCCAGCCTTCTTTGCTGACCTCTTGTTATGTTCTTTGTGGAGTTTTCATGCTCTTCCAGTGTCTCTGTAGATTTTTCTTCAGGTAGTCTGATTTCCTTTCACCTCCCAAATACCTATTTGTCAGTCTATCTGTCTAGGTAATTATCTATGTAGCACATTTTTTCTTTAATCGTGAGCCCATACTGTGGCTAAATAGGCAGCGAATGGAAAACTTCAGCTACTGTTTATCCAACAAATTGATTTAAAATAAAAAAGTAAAAGGATGGCAGAAAGATACCTTAGTTGTTAAGCTTCCCATCATTCAAACATGTAAAGATATTTAGGCAATTGTCATATATTTGTCTTTCACCATGTCCATGTTTAACTGTACCCAGGGCTAATATATCCCAGGTACCTGACTGCTCTTATTTATATATGGACTTGCATGTTTATGTATATATTTTAGCCTTATATTTCACTGGGTGTAAACTGCTACCTTGTACAATACAGGAATACAATTTGTAGAAATTAGGGCCAGGTTTACTGGGCAATGTATCATGCTGCTAGTTTGTTGATAAAGTGGATGCTACATAGCACCACTGTCACCATGCGCTAACTACAGTTTCTTTTGCTTTCAGCCATCACTGTGCACTTAGTTTAATTTTTGAGCTATGTGAATGATTTTCAGGACATGCAGGGTGTACTGCTTTAGATGCTTATGTGGTATTTTTCATCACGCTGTTTCATGCTGTTCAATAATATTTATTAAGGTAAGAATTACTGGACCTTCTTCGCAAACTTTTGTTTGGGAAACACTTTTCTTCTCCTGTTGCTTCTTTTTAATTTCAGAGCTCATTTTTAACTTGCTTCAACTCTCATTGTTTCAACACATGTAAAATACTGCAGACTAAGTCCATATTTCATGCAGTATCTGAGCACATGAATGATGGCTATTGAGTTATATCATGGGTGATTATAGTACCTGTGAGACAAATGTGGCAAATATAAACTTTTTTTCATCCCAGGAACCCTTAAAAAGAGTGATCTATGGTGTGCATGTTTAGTGATCAGTAGGTGGCTAGCTATCCCATTCCATCATGGTGAAAGATTTGGTTTAACATGAAATTCAGCAAATTTCATCTTTAAGATGTCTTTATGAACTGGAAGCTGAAGTTTTGTTTGGTGTGACCTTGAGGGTGTTGCAGCTGCAAGGTGTCTTTTTTAATATGATGGAGGTGAAACAGAGTAAACTTGAAGCTGAAGTTGTTTTGGTGGAGAAAATGGATAATGAAGAGAAGCATGCAGTAGAGCCTTGCTAAGCTAATGGTACCGAGTAAATTATTGTGATGTGGATTTTGGATTCTGAGTATTTTAGTGTGTCCCTTCAAAGATTAATGCTTGAATCCAGTCTTTTGTCTGGTCATTTGAGTAGTTATGTTAAGTAGTTAGAGTCATGGCAGATGGGCAGTTTTGCTACGGTCAAGGGGCAACATGATGGCTTTGTAACACTGAAACAATCTAATGAGGAAGTTCAAGATAAAACTCTTACAGACATTTAGACAAACGGTTTATATGGAGCATCATTTAATGAGTTTGGAGGGTAAACTAAAACGGAATTTGCAAGTGAGTGGCATGTTGAAAAGAAAGGCTCAGACTGCATTGGAATTACTAAAGACGACACTGTGGACTGTACTTACTAAATGAACCTTAGGCATTGAAAGCTCATATAGACTTTCATTATCTTCAGCTGAGGGGAAAGTTTGAAAACCGTGGATCATATTGTTTTAGTTTTTTTTTTTCACACTATGACAAAGTACAATTATTGTGGCAGTTGTGGCAGCCAGGAAAGAAATATACAGCTGAGGGCATCCTGTAATCTTTGATCTGGATTTTGTACATAGCTACCACCCTTCAACAAAAGCAACCATTTTCATATTTGATAAAATAATGTAAGATGTAAAGATGTAGGTCAAAGTTGACATTTCCAGTTGTGTTGAAGGCATTTCTTTTGAGAAGTATGCAAGTATTTATGAATGCCAAGTTGGCATTAAGAAGGTTACAAGAGTCAGTGTGGCAAAATGAGATGGATTTTGGAGATATCAAGCAATGTACCCTAGTGAGGGGTCAGCATTTCCTGTCAAAGGTAGTATTAGAAGAATGAGAAGATGGGCCATAAGGACTGAGTGAGAGTCTTAGACTGATCCCAAGCCCACCAGCTTTTATCCTCTGGCTGTACAGAGTTTTTATGCATTTGTTATTATTTTGTGTATATACATTTTTGGTTCATACAACTAAGCAGGAACTTTTAATTCACCCAAAACAGTAGGGTTTCAGTACTGAGGTCACCTAATGTTGCAGATTTCATTTAGGGAGCACATTTATGTATTGTAACGTGCTGCGGTGGTGGTGCTGTGGTAGCGTTGTCGCCTCACAGTAAGACGTTTTCCTGTTCGATTCTCAGCTAGAGCGTCTTCTGTATGGAGACACGCGTGAATGGGCGTACCTTCGTTGAAGGTTGTGCGTCAGGGCCGGCAACTCAGCACATAAAAATCTACTGCTAATCATTAGCGGACCGGAGTTCCGCTATGGCGACCCCTAACCGGGAAAAGCCAAAAGACACAACAACAACATTTATGTATTGTAACGTGTATGTTCCTGTTTTTTAGTGCTTGTTATTGAATAGACAAAACTGTTAGAACTGTGGTTAAATCTTAAAGTTTACTAGCATTGTAGAAGTCCATTAAAGAAGCATATATGTTGATTAAAATAGATATTTGCTGCTGTCTTCAGTGCCTGTAAGTGAATGTATAAAGTTGTTAGAAGCCAGAGTAACCCTGCAAGTGGCTATGATTCTGGTTCCTAAATGAAAAAGAAATGTTGTTGCTCCTTCATTAATGTTTTGATATGTTGAGGCAACTTTCACAAATGTTGATGCAGCATTGAAAGGCATGTAAATAGTAATAAGTATAGTATTGCTCAGAAGTTTAAATGCCAGGATTAAAAAATAATATAATGTTTAGTGGCATAAGAACATGCAAGATGCATCACTAGCACAGTTTTGCAGATATATGCGGATCTTTGATCTGACTATGCTGCAGTTTAATATATGGATGTCTACTTGAAGGTGTATGTAGCTAGTTTGGAATAATATAAGTTTTAAATATCCTGATATCTGTTTGATATTAGAACAGTGCTATACTTTGTGTATACTTCGTTAAGCTGTTGAATGTCAAATGTACAAACTTTCATAAATAGTGATACTGTAAACCAAAATGTTGGCTAATTCTAATAACCAATCATCCAACTGCATGTTAAACAATGTTACCAGACTGAGCAAGTTTTTTATTTCAAAAGATTTCTTAGGTTTGTCACTCTACTATTAATGGCTTTAAGGAAATTCCGGTATTTTTATATATGCTATTTCTGAATAACTACAGAAATACTATCAATCAGAGGTCTGAATACCATTGTTAATAAGTTTTGTATGACATTTAGGAATATGCAAGACAACATAGCCAGCAAACTTTTGTTCATATATGATGCCCTGTATTGTTGTGTGACATAATATTTGGATATCTGCTTGGTGGCTTGAATAATATCAAATTTGATTAGAACAGTATGTTTTAATATTTAGTCATCCATTTGAAGCCAAAAGAATGTTTTCTGGTTGCATGCTATAAACAGAAAGGAGAATTGCTAAGCTTGTTACCATGCTGTTTAAAGTTGAAAGGATCTTCTGGATACTAGGTTTGTGTTAGTAAACAACAAAGGGGTACAGCTGGAGTGAGAACTCAGTATTAATAATAAACTTTACACAAGTATGCTACTATACAGGTAAGTGTAAGGCTTTATTACTTATTAGTTAGTTAACTGGGACAGACCATTGCTCTAGGTCAATCATTCTTCTCAGGTTCAGCATCAAGTAGGAAGTATATATGCTAACTTTTTTCTTTTAGACTTGTTTACATAATTTGACACAATGATGGTTTTCATGATAAGGCTGGGCACATCCCTGAGTAGGACCTAAAAGGGTACTGTTGTCCCACTTTATTTACTTCTCATTAGGCCAGTCATTGAGTATAATGCCCCCTTTGCATGTATCTGTACAGACACATGCAACAACTGGAACGCCCACAGAGATACATTACTTAAAGAATACAAGGCCTAAATAACATGTCCTATATGGACCAACTCAAAGCTCTTTCACGATACTCTGTATCCTAAAGACTGCTAAAGAAGTGATCTGTGTCTGGCATACAAGGCATCCTCCAATCCATTACTGATGGATTTACTTCACATCAGTAAGTCAGATGGGATCAGAAATTCTCGGTCTAGGGTTCTAAACCTGTTCGCAACATCTACAGAATGGTTTGGAGGGACAGGTATATTTCACAGAGGATACCACTGCTGTGGAACAGTCTCCACATCCAGCTAAAACAAAGTTAATCCCTGTCTATTTACAAGGGCAACTTAGATTTATGAATGGGAAATAGAAAATGTTCCCCATGACTGCCCCCTGTACTACTAATGGACAGAGGCAGCTCCTAAATACTTTATCCCATGCATGGATCCCCTCAAATTATCTATGATGTGATACCAGTTATTCTTACTAGGGGTAATATCTAATTATCATCTATGGGATGGGTAAAGCAAATCTATAACTAAATGGGATAGGTTATTCTGAGCACAAAAAAGTGGAATTGGTAAGCTTAAAATGGCCTGTGAAGGCAGCTAGTGTAGTACTTAACCTATGAATCTATATTATTATTCTACCCAGCTGCTGATTTTATGCTCTTATATGTTAGGTTGATGGGGAGGCTTCCAGTAAAATCCATGATGAGCTCCATGACATTATATTTCAACATGTATTCATGAGCGTTTATTATGATTAAGTTGGTTTAATGTAATGAATGGTGGCATCTTTTGGATGATTTGTTTGAAGGGGCTCTTATTTCAAGCAATACAATTATCTTGCCAGTAGGAAGGAATAAGACTAACCAGAGTTATTCGAGAGGAAAATAATTATTGCTGTTATAACACAACTTAAGCCAATCACAAAGCTTTCCAAAAGCAGAAGTAAATACCAAAGCATCATTGTAGAGAACCAGGTAGCATAAGAAAGTAAAACATCACTGCAGCCTATAAAGTAGAAATGCATATTCTACAATAAGTGTAATTACTTTGTAAGTAAATTAAAATGCTTATAAATAAAAAAGTGAACATATAAACAACATCTTAGGCATATATCTATCTGTATAAGGGATACTGTCAAGCTGTCAGGCAGAAAGCTTCCTAATTACTAAGTGTTTTAATTCTCATCCTAAAATACAAAATTATTCTCTTGTTTTCTACTGCACTGTAGGTATTGATACTTTACAGTAACCCATGACTGGGTGTAAGTATCAAAGAATTTACCCATGGTTGGTGTGGTTTCATCATGAGGGCAAAACCTGAGTGATCAAGCAAAGCCAAACTGATACCCACACCCAGGATGAGGTTATTACTATTATACAATGACATTATTTAAGAAAGAAATGACTTACCTTCCTTAAGCAATGATATTGCATGATGGCACTTAATTGTTACCCCCCCTTCCTTCCGTCATTCAGATATTCTGCACATGCATGTGGCACTTACGTTCCTACACTTACACAGTACATTATACAGTATAAGGTAAGCAGCATCGCCATAGTGGTTTTGTCCCTGTTTCTATCTGTGTTAATAAAAAAGAGAGAGAGAGGGAGAGTAGTTGTAATATAAAACTCTTAATATGTGGCATTATCGACTGACAAATTGTTGGTGATTGAAGAGAAAATATAAAATAAATTATGAAGGACAAGGGAAATATATGAGGAAAACAAGGGATGCTTTGTAAAACTGTACAGTTGAGCAGTATGATTACTGGTATTGTGAACTGTCATAATGCCAGTAACCAACCATTTCTCTCAACTATAGAGGAGTATGCAGAAGGTCTTGATTATTCCTCAAAGTTTGCTCTCTACTTTGAAAAACAGATTATGGATAGCATTTTCATCGTGTACCAATGCAAAGGTCCAACTACTCAACAGTATATTAATGGATGGACTAGTTTATTTTGGTATATGCTTGATTTACAATGGGCACACTGATTGAGTTGGCCAATCACTGTGTGTATTTTTGATTAGTAATGACTCATTATTGCATAACTTTCTGTAACATAGCTTACCAAGGTCAGTGCAAACTAATCACAATTTTAGGTTTCCATACCCAGCATGGCTTTCAAATCAGCAATATAACATTCCACAGAACACACAACCAAACATGCGTATAACAAGCATCCAGTCATAAGGTTCCCAGTAAAGAAAGCAAGACCACTCAATCCATACCTGATAATTTAAAAACCTAAATACAAAATGGATATTTAAAAATATACTCAAAGCATTTTTAGTAGACTATAGGACAGAAGCTGACATTAAAAAAGAATAATAAGTAGAGCATATAACATATTGTACGATAACTATAATAATCAATCAGAGGAGGTTAGAAAGGATTGGGAAGAGAGATCAGATAAGCAATTCACAAAGAAACAGTGGGAAGATATATGTATGTCTCCCAAACATGCAAAAAATTCTAGAAGATTTAAGAACTTTGCTTGGAAATGTTTACATACATATTTTTATACCCCAAGTAGACTCCAGAGAATTTTTCCTCAGGTAGACAGCAAATGTTAGATGTGGGACAGGGATAAAAGAGGTAATTGGGAACATATTTTCTGGGAGTGTGTTAAGTTGGTAGACTTTAAAGATTCCCTGTGGGATGCATTGTCAGACATGCTGGGGTGGGCAGATTGGTGTGACGAAGGAGATGATTTTCTGAGCTATGGTACAGAATCAGAATTGCCTAGACATGGTAAGGCCTTGCTGTGTCTAATTATGGTAGCTGCCACAAAAGCAGTTACTCGAAAATGGAAATCAAAATCTAAACCAGCTATACTAGAAGTAGAGAATATAGTAACAGACATAAAACAACTCGAATTGAGATCTTTAGAAAAGGGTAGGAGCAAACTTCACAGGAAAAAAATGGGAATTGTGGGAACAATACAGACAGGGGAGGAATGAGATTTACAAGAAGACAGGTCAGTGTGGGAACCAGAAGTTAGATGACCAGACGTATGTGAAGTCATTCTGTAATTCAGCACTGAAATGATGTTTTGCTAGTATATGAGGCATAAGTCTCAGGGCAGTCTGTTTTTTAAACCTGCCCAAGAAGGAAGACCACTCGCCTACTTCATCTTGCCTTGCTTTAATAAGTAGCCAGGGAATAGTAATTCTTTAGATCAGAAAATATAGTGAGATTAGTTAAGTACTGTTTTTCTGTATCTATGTGAATCTACCCATCTGTGTTATATTTAATATGTCCTGTGATGAAACTCAGGTTTTTATTGTAAATAGATATTTAGTATTTTCATGTGTTTTTATTATTTATTAACTATATTTAAGCTTTTCATTGTGGCTGATCTTTTAGAGAATATTTTAACCTTTGTGAGTACTTATATTAATTTGGTGACACTGTGGC